>NW_026889752.1:4600000-4725000 GCF_033153115.1 Saccostrea echinata | reverse complement strand
TTTAATAAATATATACGTATACGGTAGTCCGACTTTGTTATAGTCCGACTTCGTTATGGTCCGACTCTGTTATAGTCCGACATTGTTATGGTCCGTCTTATCTGTCATCGGCCCTCATTGGTTAAAATTATTAAAAAATATTCATGAGGGAGTAGTCCCAGGGAGTAGCTCCGATTTTCAGGGAGACGTCCTCAGATTAGGGAAATAGTATTTTCTCAGGGAAATAGACAGTTTTATGGTATTAATTTTATTTAGAGTAATAACAGTAGAGGTATAATAAAATAAATTAATCCAAAATGTGACGTCTCAAAATACCAATATCTGAGTCAATATCAATATCTGAGTCAATATCAAGAAAAGAAAACTAAAGTTTTAAATTTATAAATGTTTGTTCAAATTAGATTTGTAGATAAGAAGACAATATTTGTTTTATTACTAATTCAGTGCCCATATGGGCATAAAGAGAACGAAGTTACAAGAAAAAGGCCTAAAATAGAGGAGATAAAAGATCATTTAAATAAACCTATATAAGTATGTACAAGTAGATATATGGTACATGTATATCTATTGTGGTAGAGGATATCAACATTATAATGACATTGCACGCATGCTTAAGTAGAGTATAAAAATTGCAATGTAAATAAGTAGTAGAGACTTAAGCGCAGATGAATTAAAAGAAGATATATTTTTCTAACATTTTCTTTTTATCATTCAAGATTTTTTTTTTACTATTAATGAAGGATATTATTGTAATATAAGAAAACTTAAAAAATGTCAATATTTCAAAATTCCAGTATTTTTGAAATCCTACAAGATTAAAGCACTGGTGCATCTATCATTTTGTGAGTTACACTCTCTCAAATCTTTGCAAAGATCAGACCCATGTAGACATTTTTGGATATCAAATAATATTTAATTGCTATTTTAAAACAAACAAAACACCCTAGACCTGCGAATACACTGTGCAATTTTTGACTTTTGATGCGGTCTACTAGTAATTATATGGACCTGGTCAGATATTGTTTTATACAGTGTTTATTTTTGTAGGGCACAAGAAGAAAAGTGTGGAAAACATTGTGAAATTCCGGATCATTTAATCAAACAGTTATTAACTTTGAACTCGGTCTACTCATGACTTTACTATATGACTATAGTCTGCTCCCAGTTTGTATTGTTTCAATGGACTTTTCAGCTTGAATACTATTCTTTATCTAATAATTCACGATTTAATTACGATTTTTTTATTTTCTTTAAATGGTTCATTAAAAACTTTTTTTTTAATTTGGAAATTTTCTTAGTAGAGAATTCTTTAGGAATTTTGGGTTATTTATTCAAAATAAAAATTATTTCTCTTTCTATTGGTGGCATCTGCAAGAGCTTGGCAACGTTATCATGGTTATATTAAGCAAACATGTTCGAAATAATTAATATATGTACAATGTGTCTATTAAATATATAACGACAAAAAAACCCTTTTTATGAATTTTCTGAAATACCTTTTTACTATTTAGTTAGACTTTACTTAATCGCAATTTTTCTGGCTTCTCTGGCAAGCAGAAAAAGAACCTCGAATGTGTTACCCATGCGTTCCAAGACAACACCCCTTGCATAAATATTGCAGTGAATGCACATGTGGTAAGACCTCTTAGTTGAAGTTTTCATCTATTTCAAAACCTCGGCTCTACCAATAAGAGGTCTTACCACATGTGCAGATACTTCAGTTCCTGTGATGTGCTGTAATAATTGTTACACTGTAAGAGATAACAATGGCTTAAACATTGATCTACTTTATGTTAAAGCAAATATGATATATTCATATATATTTCATGCATTGATTGAAAAAAAAAAATAATAAAACAAATTACAAATGTAATTGTTTATTAGTACATTCCCTACAATACTGTGACAGAGATCGGGCTCGGGATGTCTTTATGCATTACGTCAGCCGGACTTTATCGTAGTGTGATACGATAGCGGCCAAGGGTAGTCCGGGTATACATGGGTATAAATACGAGCGCTCTGCAGAAAACTGGCAGTTGACAGTCGGAGCGCAGTGTAGACGGTTCGTTGAAAGCACAAAAGTGAGGTACGGCGGAGGTTAATAAGGCTTGTAATTAATACAGTATACGGTGTCTAGTATACTGGGTTTACATTATTCAGGGTAATAAAGTTGTAATTACTTTTCCTCGAATTTTATTAAGATCTGTCTGTGTACAGGACAGAGACCTCGAAGATCCGTACCTGTCCTGGTACTGATACATGCAGGACACAGACCTGTCTGAGTACAGGACCTATCCCGGATTTGAGGCCCGTACCTGTCCTGGTACTGATACATATAGGACACAGACCTGTGCGAGACCCATACCAATAATTGTTTAAAGATAGTTGTATGCTTTATGTTAAGGATAGGAAATCCTAATATTATTTATATCTGTATATATTGACGCGTTTATTTTTCACATCCTTTGTCACTTATCATTTCTAATCATTTGTTTAATTAATTGTCTTGATTAAGGATCTACCCAGATTCACGGACCCAAACACGTTACAAAAATTGGCGGCAGCGTCGGGATTTGGGTTAGATCCGATTTGTTACATTTTTATGATATTTGATCGTTTATTGTTATTTTCACAATGTCAAGTCTACGGGCTGACATATCAAACATAGAAAGACAAATAGAAAGTCTGAATAGAGAGATAGACGAGTCTAGGCGATTAATAGGTCTACAGGAAAATGTTTCACCTGTCTCAAGACCCATCCAACAAACACGGACGAGTACGCCGTTTACAAGACGGACAGATAGGGTGCTTGATAATGCAAGTACTGAGGATGTATGCATATGTGACGAAACTGATGATAGGTTTGGAAACCGAAGACAGTATTCGGCACATGGCACCAACACTCATCCGGCGACCGATGCAAATCAGCATCAGAAGAGATCAAAGCCCAGGAATTTTATTAAACCTGCGACGTACGACGGTTCCAGTATGTGGAATGACTATTTGTCTCATTTTGAGTCTGTGAGTCTATTAAATGAATGGACCGAGACAGAAAAGGGGTTATATTTAGCTGCGTCTCTGAGAGGGCTAGCACAAGGTGTGCTGGGTAATCAGCCCAGGGATGAGAGACAGAATTATGCAAAATTAGTCAGATGTTTGTAGGATCGATTCGCCCCACTGAACCAGACAGAGCTGTATCGGACCCAGCTCAGGGAAAGGAGACAAAAAGCAGCAGAGAGTTTACCAGAGATGGGCCAAGATATAAGGAGGCTTGTGAACTTAGCCTATCCTACAGCACCGGATGATGTACGTGAGATCCTTGCCACAGAACAGTTTTTAGACGGACTGCATAATGCAGAGATGCGTCTTAAGATCAAGCAGTCCAGACCTAGCAGTTTTAATGATGCTATACAGAGAGCTGTTGAGCTTGAAGCGTTTTACAAAGCGGAGAGTCGTCGCACTGAGAATGTCAGAAGCATGGATCAAGACTCAGATCAGGGATCGAAGATAGATAAATTCAAAGAGACCATGGAGAAGAATATGCAATCTCTTCAAAGGGAGATAAAGGACATGAAACAATGGAAGTTTCAAATGCAAAGAAAGGGACGCGATACAAGGCAGATGAAGGATGAAACTAGGAAAATCACTGGAAATAGTACTAGAAGGTGCTACAAATGCGGATCTGACAAACACTTAAAAAGAGATTGTCCCATGCTTAGAGATACAACCTTTCGCTCAGGTCCTAGACAGAAAATGAGAGACATGACTGAGCATAGGTCAGATGATCGGTCCCAAGGCAAAATGCAAAAGACAGATGAACACTCTAGAATTGTTCAGTCTGTTAAGGAGTCAGGGGCTTATGTGACTGCCAAAGTATGTGGGATGGATACCTATCTACTCATTGACACAGGTGCCACTGTTTCCTTACTGTCAAAGGTATGTTATGGAAACATACAAGGAACCAACCATTCCTTATTAGAAAAGGTAGAAAGAGATGTCCTGTCCGCTAATGGATCCTGTGTAGAGATATATGGTAAAACATCTATCGAACTTGTGCTAAATGGTACAACGCTGAAGCATGAGATAATAGTGGCCGATCTATCTGTAGATGGAATTCTTGGTTTAGATTTTCTTGTTAAGTATGAAGCTATCATAAATATGCGTACACACAAGGTTGAGATCTCGGGTATAGAACATCCTATTCAGATGGAGGGTACTGCACAAGAGTACAAAATTGCACTGGTCAACAGAATAGTTATACCCCCTAGATCCGAAATAATGACTGAGGGCAAGATATGTGCAGGGCCGGATGGAGGATTCCCTGTGAAGATAGGGCTTGTGGAACCATCTGAAAAATTCCAGAAATCTGATTCTGCTATGCTAGCAAGAACACTGATACGACGCCAAGAGGCAGTACCACTCCGTATTATGAATCTGTCATCCACAAATAAAACTATACAGCCAGGAACTGTTGTTGGTAAATTGTCTCCAGTTGAAGAGATTGTAGCACTTTCATCTTCCAGCCATGATGAAAATGGTAACAAGGAAATGCCAAACCATTTAAAGGAACTATTTGATAGAAGCACTACTAATCTTGGGAGTAATGAAAGAGACAAGGCCAGAAGTTTACTTATCAGGTACTCAGACCTGTTTTCTATGACTGATGAAGATGTTGGTCGAACCTCTATGTCGAAGCACAAGATAGATACAGGTACTCATCCAGCTATCAAACAGGCACCAAGGCGTCTTCCGTTCCATATGCAGGAAGAAGTTCAGGAACACGTATCCGACATGCTTAAAAGAGGTATTATTGAGCCTTCGCAGAGTGCTTGGTCATCAGCAATAGTCTTGGTGAAGAAGAAGGACGGATCCAAAAGGTTCTGTGTGGATTATAGGCGCTTGAACAGTGTCACTATCAAAGACGCCTATCCTCTTCCCCGTATCGACGACTCGCTTAATCAGCTGAAGGGAGCAAAGTGGTTCAGTACTCTAGATCTGAATGCTGGTTACTGGCAGGTAGAGCTAGATCCAAGCGATAAGCATAAGACGGCATTTGCAACCCGGCAAGGTTTTTACGAGTTCAATGTTATGCCATTTGGGCTCTGTAATGCCCCGGCAACATTTGAACGTCTTATGGAGACTGTGTTGTCGGGACTACAGTGGCAGATATGCCTCATCTATTTAGATAATGTCATTGTATATGGGAAAACATTCGCAGAAATGTTACATAATCTAGAACAGGTCTTTGAGAAGCTACAGTCAGCTGGTTTGAAGCTGAAGGCCAGGAAATGTACGTTGTTTGCGAAACAAGTCAAATACTTGGGTCATGTCATAACAGAAGACGGGGTCGAGACAGATCCGGAGAAAGTTGAAGCTGTGAGACAATGGCCAGAGCCGGTAAACAAGACGCAAGTACGGTCCTTCCTTGGCCTCTGTAGTTATTACAGGAAATTTATTGCAAACTTTGCTGATATAGCTCGACCGCTTCATAAACTGACAGAAGCATCAGTTGCTTTCAAATGGACAGATGAATGTCAAATAGCATTTGATGTTCTAAAAACTAAGTTAACCTCAGCACCTATCCTTATTCATCCAGATTTCAGTAAACCATTTATCTTAGATACTGATGCAAGTCAAAATGCGATCGGCGCAGCCTTGTCTCAGATCCAGAATGGACAGGAAAGGGTAGTTGCTTATGCCAGCAAAGTTCTTTGCAAGTCTGAGAGAAGGTACTGTATGACCAGGAAGGAGCTCCTGGCAGTAGTGACATTTATAAAGCACTTTAGACATTTCTTGTATGGGCGTAAATTTGTGGCTAGAACAGATCACAGTTCCCTTCGATGGTTGCTAAGGTTTAAGGATCCAGAAGACCAGTTAGCTCGATGGCTAGAGGTGATATCGGCGTATGATATAGAAATCGAAGCATAGAGCTGGTAGGCTGCATGGAAATGCTGACGGGCTAAGTAGACTCCCATGCGTCCAGTGTGGATATTTTGATGATTGGGAGAAAGTAGTTTTGCATGAGGAACATGCAAGGATATTACAGGATGAGGTCAAAGACACCGAGACAGATGAATCAAAGGACTTGGTAGAGATACAGGATAGGAGTCAGGATATAAGACTCGTTAAGAATTGGATGGAGGAAGGGAAGCGTCCAGACTACAGTGAAATTACTGCTGAAAGTTATATAGTCAAATCATTGTGGGCTCAGTGGAGTAGATTGGCATTGAAGGATAACTTGCTATGTCGTATGTGGGAGCTTGAGGAAAGCAACAACACGACATATCAGATTGTTATGCCACTGTCACAGAGGAGATTAATCTTACAGCAGATGCATGACTCCAAGACATCTGGTCATCTAGGGGTGACCAAAACCCTGAACAAGATCAGACAAAATTACTACTGGCCAGGACTGCAAAGCGATGTCAGAAGTTATGTTGCTGGATGTGACATAGGTGCCCGGAGGAAGGCTCCACTTAAAACAAAAAGGGGACCTATGCAGCCTTTGCAAGTGGGTTACCCAATGGAGAGAATAGCAACAGATATTCTTGGGGAATTTCCGGTCACAGATAAAGGGAATCGCTACATACTGGTGGTTTCGGATTACTTTAGCAAATGGAAAGAAGCCTTTCCGATGCCCAACATGGAGGCTCAGCCAGTTGCGAGACTGATTGTGGAAGAGGTAATCTCTAGGTTTGGAGTTCCTGTGTCCATTCACTCTGACCAAGGCCGTCAGTATGAAAGTCTTCTGTTTAGTGAAGTATGCAAGCATTTACAGATCCGAAAGACAAGAACCACACCATACCATCCTCAGTCTGATGGTATGGTGGAACGGTTCCATAAGACGTTAGCCACCATGTTGAGTAGTTATGTTAGCGAGAACCATCGGGATTGGGATGAGAGCATACCCTTTGTAATGATGGCATATAGGGCATCACAGCATGAATCAACTGGATACACCCCAAACATGTTGATGCTTGGTAGAGAAACTGCTACCCCTCTGGACATCATATATAATATGCCTGCATCCTGGAAACAGGTACCGAAACATGATTGGGTCTGGATACTTACTGATCGGATGGAAAGGGCTCACAATTTGGTGAGGAAACATTTAAAAGGAGCCATTCTTCGACAGAAACATTATCACGACATGAAGATGTCCTATGAACAATTCAAAGTTGGGGACCACGTATATGTGTATTTTCCCCAAAGGAAAACTGGTTACTCACCAAAGTTGACTTCATATTGGAGAGGACCATTTCAGGTTCTTGCAAAAGTCTCTGAGGTCCTGTATAAGCTCAACTGTGGACGCAATGGAAACGGACAGGTGGTTCATTGCGACAGAATAAAAGCATGTAAATCTCAAGTGCTCAGAGGCGAGGATCCAGACCTAGGGCACGAAAGTACGGAGCTGGAGACAAGTGATTCTTCAAATGTTGAAATAGATCTTGAGAATCAGGATGATGACTTTGGGTCATCTAACAAAAATATTGAAGTCACAGATGAATTAGCTAGTGATAGGAGACCAAGATGCGAAAGGCGTACCCCTACTTGGCTTAAAGATTATGTTCAGGATTAGGACATGACCTTATGTTTTCAATCAATCATGAATTTAGCTTACATAACTGTGCATGAATTTGCTTAGATAGGACCTACAATCTTGCTTTTATTTTAGTTGTTTTTCTTTTTGCTTAAAAAAAAACCATTATTGATATCATTACCCTTAATTTATTGTCATGTGTCTTTGCAGTGTAATCATAGTTAATACTAAGGTGACGCCGAGAAAATCTAAAGAGATATGCCCGGTGTGTTTTACTGAAGTGGACGGAAAAGATGCTTGGACGACTCACGTGTTAAAGTGTGCTAGCAGCATGCTGGTATGCGATAAATGTCATGTATCCTTTAAGAAGAAGGAATATTTGGTGAAACACATGAAGTTGAAATATGCAGAAAGTGACGAAGCGTCGAAAGAGTCGGAGAAGGGTGAGGCGGGTCCTAGTAGTCCATTAAAAAATAACAGTGACAGTGAAAGTGACTGGGATGAAGATCCAGGGGTACAGCTGGAGGAAGCTCCAAAGGAAAAGGATCCTGAACCACCGAGTAATACCGCTAGCTTGCTGACAGGACGCATGTTCAGGAAACGAATTGCACCTAGCCCAGTCCCTACTACAAGGAAAGTGGTCTGCAGACCTGAACTTGACCTAGCTCAGAAGAGTGTGGATGTGGGGACGCAGGCCTATTCCTTTACAGAAAGTAAAGTAGATCAAGAGACCCAGACAGCGGGATTTAGAATGCGGATGAAAGAAGTTACCGTAACCAAGTTTCATGAAAACGGACGAAGTGTAGAGAACATTGTTGAGAGAGAAAAGTTTTATAATATGTAAATATGTGAATTCTGCTGTTTCTTGCAAAACTGATAAGACAGATAGTCTTTTTAAGATGATCATTATCATTGCTGTCATATTGTGCATATAGATCATGTTTTCTTCATTAAATCATTTATCATCATTTCATAACTGTTTTTGTCATGCGAGGGCGCATGAGGAACAGAGGCGTGGGTAATGTGACAGAGATCGGGCTCGGGATGTCTTTATGCATTACGTCAGCCGGACTTTATCGTAATGTGATACGATAGCGGCCAAGGGTAGTCCGGGTATACATGGGTATAAATACGAGCGCTCTGCAGAAAGCTGGCAGTTGCCAGTCGGAGCGCAGTGTAGATGGTTCGTTGAAAGCACAATAGTGAGGTACGGCGGAGGTTAATAAGGCTTGTAATTAATACAGTATACGGTGTCTAGTATACTGGGTTTACATTATTCAGGGTAATAAAGTTGTAATTACTTTTCCTCGAATTTTATTAAGATCTGTCTGTGTACAGGACAGAGACCTCGAAGATCCGTACCTGTCCTGGTACTGATACATGCAGGACACAGACCTGTCTGAGTACAGGACCTATCCCGGATTTGAGACCCGTACCTGTCCTGGTACTGATACATATAGGATACAGACCTGTGCGAGACCCATACCAATAATTGTTTAAAGATAGTTGTATGCTTTATGTTAAGGATAGGAAATCCTAATATTATTTATATGTGTATATATTGACGCGTTTATTTTTCACATCCTTTGTCACGTATCATTTCTAATCATTTGTTTAATTAATTGTCTTGATTAAGGATCTACCCAGATTCACGGACCCAAACACGTTACAATACTCTATACGTATTTAAAGGTAACACAGTGACATTAAACAGGTAACTTTAATTCGATCTATGTAGAAAATTTAAGATTTTGTCTTGTCAATCTTTCTAAAAACTAAATTAAATGTAGCCCTTTCCTTCATTCAATGCATGGATATATCAACTTCACAGAAAAGCATACCGACCGAGCACTTCGTGCTTGGTCGATATGCTTTTCTGCACATGTGAAGTCGATATGCAGATTGACCTCATCAAAAGGCTATATTTGTATAATATATCAACAGTGTTGTGTATGATAATTATCACTTATGTCCAAAAACAAAATCAAGTACTAAGTAATACATGTATAGATACAAAATCATCGAACTGTCTATATAGTCTTGAGGCGTTAAGATGATCCATTTCTGGAATATTTAAATTCATAGTTTAGCCCACACCAATGAAAAAGATTATTAAATGGTAGTTTCTTCTCTGATAAAATGATATGACTGTATACTGGAAAATTTAGTTTGATTTTTTTTAAATACGTACGCTGTGTAGATTTTAAAAACAAATTTGCAGTAAATTACTTTTTAACGACAGGCATCTTTTTTATCATAATGTATCGACCAAAAGTATCCAACCATTTTAAACAAATGAGGTGTTAAGCTTAAAGGCATACAAATGATCCATTCAGGAATAGTTTCTCCATTGTCGAAATTGTTGAAACCACAATTAACAAACATGCTTTAATTCGCTATAACTGATCACGTTTATATTTCGGAGATTAAAAATAGGTCACTTCAATAGTACAAGCCTTCTCCTAATCCGCAAATAGGAGTCCTGCAATCTTTGTTTTTTTAAAACAAGTGGCCCAAGGGCCATAACGTTTACCTGAGAATAATACAACAATTTAGAGGATGAAATTAGAAGATAACGAAAAGTATTCAATCTCGAAAGTCCGATGAAACAATACAAATTTGGAGCAGAGCAAAAACGGACCTCAAATTTTAGAGGTGGGATCAGGTGCCATGGAGGAGTGAGTATACCCTGCCGATCGGTCACACCCGCTGTGTGCTCCTTGTCATGACTGGGGGAAAACGGAAAAATCCGTAGACAGTTCAGGATCCGATAGAGTATACATGTAAAAAGAGAACTGATAGATAAAATTTTGTTGCCCAAAAGCAGGAGAAATGTCATGATCAGGATCAACGAAATAATTAGTCTAGTATGCAGTAACAACTCATACATAAGTTCTATTCTCTACCCCATTTATAACAATCACCATGCAGACTATTAACAAACTATTAACAATTAACTATTATTGCTTCTGTACTATTTTAACCCCATATTAAAACCTCTCACATTTGCCTCTCTTGGTTTTTGAAGAACATTTAATAAATTTTTATTTATCTATTATTTACAAGTCTACCTGATCATTAAAACCATGAAAGTACTTACTGCGTTATACAATAAACATAGGTAATAAGAGATTACAGAGCTCACCTTAACGAATGTTGTCTTTAAGTAACTTAAGGCAAAATCTCACACCAAACTAATAATCTAGTAGTGTACATTCCTAGATGCAACATTTATGCAATTAGCAGTTAATTTGGAAAGGACTTACCTAAAACTTTAAACTAGTCACCTATCCAGATTAATGTTAGTCAAATCCTGCATCTGAAGCAAATATGAGAGTGTTCATCCCGTGATACATCATGTATGCACGTTTGGTCCAGATAGACCTTATAGTTTCTTGGTAATGAACCTGCTCAAAAAAACTTTACATTAGTCACTCATCCAGAAAATGTAGATCAGATCCAGCATCCGAAGCAAGTCCAGTAGTGTATCATCCATGCAATTTTGGTCAACATAGAGGTTATAGCTACTGAAAAATGAGAACTGCACCAAAAACTTTAACCTGGTCACTCATCGGTAAAATGTAACCAGCATCCGAAACAAGTCCATTATTGTGCATCCTTAGATGTATCATTCATGCAGTTTTGATCAACATAGGACTTACAGTTACTTGGAAATGAGACCTGCTTCGAAAATATTTACCTGGTCACTCATACAAAAAAGAAAGTAAGATCCAGCATCCGAATCAAGCCTGGTAGTGTGTATCGTTAGATGTATCATCCATGCAAGTTTGGTCAACAAAGGGCTTATAGTTACTTGGAAATAAGATCTGCTACAAAAACTTACCTGGTCACTCATCCGAAAAAATGTAGGTCAGAGACAACATCTGAAGCAAGTCTAGTAGTGTGCATCCTTAGATGTACCATCCATGCAAATTTGGTCAAAAGAGGGCATAGAGTTATTTAAAAATGAAATCTGCTCCAAAAACCTTAACCTGGTCAGATTCAGCATCCGAAGCAAGTCCAGTATTGTGCATCCTTAGATGTATTTTCAATGCAAGTTTGATCAACATAGGTCTTTAAGTTACTTGGAAATGATACCTGCTCAAAAAAATTTAACCTTGTCACTCATCCGAAAAATGTAGGTCATATCTAGCAACCGAAGCAAGCCTCGTAATGTGCATCCTTAGCTGTATCTTCTCTGCAAGTTTGATTAACATAGGGCTTATGGTTGCTTGGAAATGAGACCTGCTCCAAAAACTTTAACCTGCTCAAAAAAATTAAGAGCCATTCTCTCTAATGACTTGAAATTTTATATAGGAGCTGTGGTACGCATAGTCTCAGAATTTCCCCAAACTCTCTATGATCAAAGTCTTTGATACCGTAAACTCATACCAGGCAATAATTAGTTGGTACGTGTCATGGTTACCATGGCAACATGTCCTAAAGTTTGAAAAATGGCATTTTTTCAACATGTTCAGAGCCCCATAGTGATCGTTTGCACGATGCAAACAAGTGGCAATGACTTTTCAAAAGTTGAAGGTCTGGTGTCTTCAATGCATGATAAGCATGTTTGGGATATCAACTAACATACGTTACTATGGAAACAAAGAATTCAAAAGTAATAATTCTATTCATTCAATTTATAAAGTCATACACTTAAAAATAAAAAGAATTATAGGTTGAAATGTAACCAAATAATAGAGAAAAGATCCTTGTTACATATACATGTACCAAGGACGAAATATGTTATTTCTTATTGGTTGGCAATGGTTGCCATAGTTTAAATCACAAAAGGATTTCAAAATTTACTCTATGTATGTTTTAATCTGATCCGATCTTTTTAAAAAGCACATTTCTATATAAAAGGTGATCAAATTTTAAAGACGTTGGTGTGATCCTAATTTTCACATTTCAAAAAATTCAAATTAAATTCTTTAAATAGAACGTTGTTATGGAAATTAGCAGTGAATATATATATAAAAATCTGAAAAATATTTTGTTTCCTTGGATACATACCCTTGTATGTAGTTTTACAAAACTTTTATGATTGAAATTTATGAATAACAAACCTGACTTTCAATTTTGACTACCACTCAATCTCTAACTGGATGCAAGAAGCTGGCACATAGGGATAAATATTGATATAAAGTTAAAAAAAAACTGAACATTTTCTCTTCTTGGTAACCATAGCAAAACTATTGTTTTTTTCATTAAACTTTATCAACATATGATACTCAACTTTAGTTCTACAAGATAAGTACTAGTCAAGGTGAGTCAGATTATATGCTTCTTGATTAAAAGGTAAGTAAATACCTAAAGCAGCAAAAAAAAAAAAAAAAAAAAAAAAAAAAAAAAACACTTTAAACCACTGGTACGTTGTTTCCATGGTTACACTCCAAAGAAGCAATTAATCCCAATTTTTCTTATGTTGTTCCTGTTGCAGGGTTCTAAGGATGCATATTTGCCAGCCTTGAATTTTCTTGAATTCCACTTACTTAGAGATATATTCTAAATAGTTTCTTTATAGCATAAGTAACAACAAGGTTTCATGTTTTTGTGAGAATGGTTTGTTTGTTTTTCCATGTCTTTATCAAGGCTTAATAAAGATTCAAAGTAGCTGAAAATTTCAGTTTTTCAAAATTTTCCGACTGTTAACATGGCAACCAAGACACATAGCAACCAAATTTTATTTGATATATGTTTCTGGTGTCAAGTTGTAATAATGGGCAAAGTTTCATCAAAATCGGTGACCATGCGTGGCAAAGAAGTTTAAGTGGATACAGAGATTAGCTCTTGAACTGGTCATTTCTTAGCTGAAATAGCAGCAACTGAACCCTGGACTGGTACAATAAAACACAATAAAAGCATATTCCATGCATCTCTGATTAATGTAGGGCATAGAAGTACTTAAGAAGAAAACTGCTCCAAGAATGTTGACCTGGATGCCGACGCCGACAAAGATGCCGACTCAGAGGGTATCACATCCCTAACAAAAAACTACTATAGTTAACTATTGTTTACTGTAGTTAACTAAAGTGATAATTTTGACACTATAAAAACTATAGTTAACTATAGTGATGACTTTGACACTTTGATTTATTATAGTGATAACTATGACACTATAGTAATAACTATGGAAATTTTGATTTACGATGGTGAAAACTTTGATTTACTATAGTGATAACTTTGAAAACTTTGATTTACTATAGTGATAACTTTTACACTATAGTGATCACTTTGAAAACTTTGATTTACTATAGTGATCACTATGACACTATAGTGATCACTTTGAAAACTTTGATTTACGATAGTGATAACTTTGACACTTTGATTTACTTTAGTTAACTATAGTTAACTATAGTAAACTGCAGTTAACTATCGTATTTTTTTGTTAAGGATAAGCTCCCACCAACTTCGCTTAAATGAGCTAAAAATTCTTGCATAATTCTCTCATTCTATTAACCTTTCAAATACATTATTTACAATGATTAATTGTGAAAAGTGAATGGCAAAGGGGAATAACTTCCATCAGTACAATACAAATTAATAGAGCCCGGGTCAGGACCAGAACACTTGACCAATGATCCAGATGTTTACAAATCTTGTAAAAATACCCTTGCTTATAAAAACTTTCGCAGGAAGGTTAAGGCTTCCCATAGAATATCAGAGTGCACTCTGTGCCTTCACTTCTTTGAACTACCAAAATATGACGTCATAATCGAAAATGACGTCAAGTCACTGCCAACTTGAGATGTAATGACGGGGAGAGTGTCATGAACTTTACACTCTATTTCAAACTGCATGTATAATGCTAGATAGCTATTGCAGAATTCACGGGTTGTTAAAGTTTTTTGAAATCTTATAGGTGCGAATATTTTAAAAAGACATCGCTTACGTACCCTTGATTGAAATTCAGCATGTTCACAATGCTTACGAAAAAATATACTTTTGAAATGTACTCTGTTTTAGACCCATGGTTGAAGGTAGAATTTATTTTGTGTGTATAAAAGAGTCTGGCGCAGGTGATTAATGAGGATTAATCTGAGATTTTTTTTGGAAATCTGTAAGAAGAGGTTGTTCTCTAACTGAATCCTGCTTGGGAAAAATTTGTGACGGCTTTGTTTTAACACAAATTTCGATATAATGTGGAAAATACCCTCAAATTTGTAGGTAAGTTGAAATTCTCTCGAAATATTTTGTACCCAAGTAATAATATGACTTTTCGCAAGCACATTTCGGATCGATACACAAAGATACGATGAGTTTATTTATATAAGAGAATGTTAATAAATATTGTGTTAATCAGCTGCGCCGAAGAGATTTATGTGAAACACTTCAAAAAATTATAAATGACCGTCACTTGATCAACAAAGCCATGTGATCTCATAACAAATATGTTAATATATAGCTGAGGGAACCTTTTATATAAATTGGAAGTACTGAAGTACAATACTTATAAATTAAAATCACAAACCGACCTCGCAATGAGATATTATGTTTTGAGCGCATTTTAAAGCTTCGGGAAGCCTTAACATAGCTGCGTTTACTCTGTCTGCCTCCGATATGTCCAAGAGCAAATAAGAAATACTGCGTTTTACTACAAATTCAACACAGCTCTACCACAACATCAAAACCCAAGACCCTCTTCATCAAACCTATTTTCAAAGAATTTATATATTTTTACTATATTATCAATATACCCCCCCCCCCCCCCCGAGAAAAACCGGAACCACTGATCCTAGAACCTTAAGTTTTAAAATATTTTGTAAGAAACACCCTTGTTCATCATAGGTATGTACTTTGTTTATATTCTCAACACTAAGGATCAAACAGATTTATTTAATAGAATTAATGCATTTTCACAATATTATCAATAAGGTTCCATCCTTACACCAGAACATCTGACCTAGGGGCCATAAAACTCACATTTCAGGAAGAAGCATTCTTCCTCATCATAATTATACACTTAGTCTCTTTGTTTTATATATAACCAGGAGCAGAAAAGAATATTTTCAAAGAAATTATGCTTTTCACTATAGAATCAAAAGAGCCCCACCCTTTCACCAGAAACCCAACCCTGGGGCCATGAAATTTGTATTTCTTGAAGAGGCATTCTTGGTTGTCATAACCATGCACTTAGTTTTTAAAATAATATACAGGAGCAGAGAAGATTTTCAAAGAATTTCAGTAATGCATTTTCACTAATAAATAATCCATAGACCCCTGTCCAAACACAATAACCCCTGACCCAGGGATCATGAAATTCCCAATTTGGGAAGAGGCACCATTGCTCATCATAACTAGGTATTAAGTTAGTTTGTATGATACCCAGGAGAAGAAAAGAAGATTTTCAAAGAAATAATGCACATTCACTATATTATCTGTTTAGCCCCACCCTAGCATCAGAATCCCTGACCCTGGGGTCATGAATTTCACAATTTTGATAGAGAGCTCAATGGTTATTATAATCATGCCCACAGTTTGACTTCTTGATGTTCATGAATAAAAGAACAAGATTTTTAAAGATTGCATTAATTTTGGTGGTTTTAGGGCCACCCCTCAGGCCTCAGCGGGGTAGATCATGAAATTCACATTTTATGTTCCTCTTTACCCATAGATGCTAAATTTCAATTTTTTGGAATTGCTTTAGCAGTTCCACAGAAGATATTGAAAAAGTTCAAATGTTAATGAACGACACACGACAGACGACGGACGACGACAGGCATAAAAGATAGCAATAGATCACCTGAGTGACACAGGTGACCTAAAAACTTACAGGGTATATGAAAAAATTCACCTACTCCAGTTCACTTTCACATCTTTATGTCAGAGAAGAAGGTATTTTACAATTCTGTGCCATGTGCTGAATGAGAAAAAAAACATAGTTAGGATGATTTTAAGTATTCTAGAAATGGATCATTTTTATAAATATGACACATTGTTTTGGTATGATAGAATCTATATGGAATCTAATCATCTTCTTCTTTATAATACATTGAAAGACAAAGGCCTATTTGCGGATTAGGAGATGGCTTATACTATGGACGTGACGTAGATTTAATCATCTGACCTTATCATTTCATCAAAAAGTATCAACCTTAATTATGCAAGCATTTTCAACATATTGAGTGTTAAACGTAAAGACAGACAAATGATCCACTTTTGGAATAGTTTTCTCCAACTTCAAAAGACTTGAAACTACATGTAAAAAATTTGTCATAGGTTATAACTTATCGAGTTTATATTTTAGAATGAGTTGAGTTATCACTAGAATAAATCACTTTTTCGTGATCCTTGAGCATAGGAGAGGACTTAAACAATTTTAGTGGCCTTTTATATTAAACAAAAAATTACTTTATTTTAAAATTGTAACTTTTCCAGATAAAACTTTGGACAACGTTTAATACTAGCAGAGTCAATTTTGACAAAGATCAAGAAAACTATACCAATTTTGGATCATCTGTAGACTTTTTTTCTTTAAAGTCACAATGTGCAAAATACTTGGATCCAGCTGAATGAAACATTTAGTACAGAATCTGTTGTTCAGCTTTCAATGAAAGCTTCAAGAGCATGAGTACATCATTTATACATCAAGGTCAAAAAGGTTCAAATCAATTATTGCATTTTGACGTTCACAAAAGTTCTGTGGAAAGATTACCAAAAAAAAAAAATCCAAAACACTGCAACTCGACTTATTACAAAAAATAAAAAAAGAGATCACATCACTCCGATTCTTGCAGACCTGCACTGGCTTCCACTAGAATTCCGTCCTAAATATAAAATCCTCCTATACACCTACCTTGCAGTGTATGAATTTGCTCCAATATACTTAAAGGAACTGATTACTATCCGTAAAACTAACCGTACTCTACGATCGGACGGAAGTCTGCAACTCAATTTACCGAGGATGCGCACCGGAGCGTATGGCGAAAGACAGTTTAACTATGCCGCTGCCCATCTGTGGAACAGCCTTCCGGTGCACATTCGACAAGCCAAATCCAATTAGGATTTTAAAAGACAACTGAAGACCTATTTTATAAATTAGCTTTTGATTAACTTTTAAGATTTATCTATCTTGTGATTTTTAAAAATATTTTTGTTATTAGATTTTTTATCAACCGTATTTTTTTTTACAATAGTTTCAATATTAGGCTAATTTTGTTTTTAAAGTAATCTATGCAATGTTTTATGTACATTCTAGGTAAAGCGCCCTAGGGTGATAGTTTTATAATATAGGGCGCTACAAAAAATATTTATTATAATTATTATTACTATATGATATACTCATGCTCTTGAAGCTTTTATTGAAACCTGTACAACAGATGCTGTACTTAATGCTTCTTTCAGCTGGATCCGAGTATTTTGCATATCATAACTTTAATGTTAAAGTCTACAGATGATCCACTTTTGGAGTACTTTTCTTGATCTTTTTCAAAATTGACTCCTTGTTTGGAAACGTTACAAGTTTGAAATGAAGTAATTGTTTGTTTGATACAAAAGGTCACTAAAATTGTTTAAGTCATCTCCTAAGCCGAAAGAATCATGTGAAAGTGATTGATTCTGGTAACATCTCACCTCATTCTAAACTATAACCATAAACCATAAACGCGATCATTTATAACCCATGAAAAGTTTGATTACATGTATATTCAAGTCTTTCAAAGTTGGAGAAAAATATTCCAAAAATGGATCATTTGTTTGTCTTTACCTTTAACACTCAATATGCTAAGAATGCTTGGATAATTTTGGTCGATACTTCTTTACGAAATAAACGTTGCATATTGTATGAATAGATGTTATGTAATCATTTTTTTTTTGTGATGCTGGACAGGGTGTATGAAAGAATTAAATTCTCCCGTGATCTTTCATATCTTTAAATCAGAGAAAAAGCTACCTTACAATTCAGTGTCATGTGCTAAATGATATAAACACAATTAGGATGATTCTAAGTGTTCCAGAAATGGAGTATTTTATGAATTAAAAGAATGCAGTATGCTTTGTGTATAATATATTCTACATGGCTGCTAATCGGCTGCTTTTTAATGATACCTTGGAGGACGTAGTTTTATTTGCAGATTAGGAGAAGGCTTGTGTTACGGAAGTGACCTATTTTAAATCATTTGACCTTATTCCCAAACATAAACATGATCAATTATAGCGCATAACAATTTCTGTAAATTGTGAGTTCAACTATTTCGACAATAGAGAAACTTCCAAAATGGATCATTTGTATGCCTTTAAGCTTTCCACCCAATATGTTTAAAATGTTTGGATACTTTTGGTCGATACATCATAATGAAAAAGATACATATCGATTATAAGTAATTTACCACAAATTTGTTTTTTAAAACTGTACAGAGAATTTTAAAAAAAATTCAAAATATGTTAGCCAGGACACGGTCATTTCATTTGATCAGAGAAGAAACTGCCATTCAATAATCTTTTTTTTAGTTTTCTGTTTTTAAAGATGAATTGAAATATTCCAGAAGCGAATAATCTTAATGTCTTAAAACTACATAGTGAGCAAACTGAAAATAATAAGAATTCAAATTCCTAATAAAATGCAATAATTAAATTGAACCTTCTTCATCTTGACTAAAGTAGGTTAAATGTATGTCTTCATTAAATGATATACTCATGTTATTGAAGCTTTCATTTAAGGCTGAACAACAGATTCTGTACTTAATGCTTCCTTCAGCTGGATTGAATATTTTGTATATTATGACTGTAATGTACAAAAGTTTAAAGTTGGTCCACTTTTGGAGTACTTTTCTTGATCTTTGTAAAATTTGAAACTACTAGTAAACAGTATGCTATGTTATTGATAGATTCTGTATGGAATCTAATCATCTTCTTAATGATACCTTTAAAGACAAAGGCCTATTTGCGGAGTAGGAGAAAGCTTCTCCTATGGAAGTGACCTATTTCTAGTCACCTGACCTTATTCAGAAGCATAAACTTGATCAAATATAGAGTATAACAATTTCTGTTAATTGTGGTGTCAGCTATTTCGATAATGGAGAAAACTATTCCAAAAGTGGATCATTCGTCTGTCTTTACGTTTAACACTCAATGTGTTCATAATGTGTGCATACTTTTGGTGGATACATTTTGATGAAATAAACGTTACATATTGTTATGAATAGATGTTCTGCACTCTTATTTTATCGTAATACTGGACAGGGTATATGAAAGAATAAACTTTCTCCAGTGAACTTTCATATCCATAAATCAGAGAGGATGCTCCCTTACAATTCAGTGCCATGTACTCAATGATATTAAACATAATTAGGATGATTTTAAATATTCCAGAAATGGAACATGTTATGAATTAAAACAGTAAGCTATATCTATGATAGATTCTAAATGGAATCTAATCATCTTCTAAATCATTATACCTTGAAAGACGAAGGCCTATTTGCTGATTAGGAGAAGGCTTGTACTATGGAAGTGACCTATTTTTAGACATCTGACATTATTCCGAATAATAAACATGATCAATTATAACGTATAACAATTTCTCTTAATTGTGGTTTCAACTAATACAACAATTGTTAAAAAAACTATTTCAATATGGATCATTTGTATACCTTTAACCTTAACATCCGATATGTTTAAAATGTTTTGATACTTTTGGTCGATACATCATGATACAAAAAAGATACGTATCGTTTATAAGTAATGATTAGCAAATTTATTTTTAAAATCTGTACAGGTATTAAAAAAAAAAACAATGTATATTCTTTAGTAAACGATTACATAATTTATCAGAAAACAAGCTACCACTCAAAAATATTTTCATTGGTGTGCACTCAAGGATGAATTGAAATATTTCAGAAATGTATCATCATAAATTCTTAAGACTGTGCAGTGAGCTAATTGATAATGATATGCCTTTAAATTCCCAATATAATGCAATAATTAAATTGAATCTTTTCCATCTTAAATAAAGTAGGATAAATTAATATCTACAATAAATGATATACTCATTTCCCACTCTTATTTCTTCGAATTACTGAACAGTGTATATGAAAGAATTAATTTTCCTCAATAAACTTTCAAATATGATATACTCATGCTCTTGAAGCTTTCAATGAAACCTGAACAACAGATTATGTACTTTATACTTCCTACAGCTGGATCCGAGTATTTTGCATTTTGTGACTTTAAAAGTCTACAGATGATCCACCTCCGGAATAGTTTTCTTGATCTTAATCAAAATTGAAACTACTAGTATTAAACTTTGTCAAAAGCTTCATCTAAAATCGTTACAATTTTAAAATGAAGTAATTTTTGTTAAATAGAAATGACCATTAAAATTGTTTATGTCCTCTCCTAAGCTCAAGGATGAGGTAAAAGGGATTTATCCTGGTGACATCTCAACTCATTCTGAAATATAAACTCGATCAGTTATAACCTATGACAAATTTTATTACATGTAGTTTCAAGTCTGTGGAAGATGGACAGAACTATTCCAGAAGTGGATCATTTGTCTGTATTTACGTTTAACACTCCATATGTTCATAATGTGTGCATACTTTTGTCAAAAGATTCATCTAAAACGGTTACAATTTTAAAATGAAGTAATTTTTTGTGTAATAGGAAAGACCACTAAAATTCTTGAAGTCCTTTCCTAAGCTCAAGGATCAGGTGAAAGTGATTTATCCTGCTGATATATCAACTCATTCTAAAATATAAACGCAATCAGTTATAACCTACGACAAATTTTATTACATGTAGTTTCAAGTCTTTGGAAGTTGGACAGAACTATTCCAGAAGTGGATCATTCGTCTGTCTTTACGTTTAACACTCGATATGCTCATAATGTGTGCATACTTTTGTCAAAAGTTTCATCTAAAACGGTTATATTTTTAAAATGAAGCTATTTTTGTGTAATACAAAAGACCACTAAAATTCTTGAAGTCCTTTCCTAAGCTCAAGGATCAGGTGAAAGTGATTTATCCTGCTGACATCCTAACTCATTCTGAAATGTAAACGCGATCAGTTATAACCTACGACAATTTTTATTTCAGGTACTTTCAGGTCTTTGGAAGTTGGACAGAACGATTCCAGAAGTGGATCATTTGTCTGTATTTACGTTTAACACTCAATGTGATCATAATGTGTGCATGCTTTTGGTCGACACATCTCGATGAAATAAACATTGCATATTGTTATGAATGGATTCCCGCACTCTTATTTCTTCGTAATACAGGATAGGGTATATGAAAGATTTAACTTTCCTCAATGAAGTTTCATATATGATATACTTCTGCTCTTGAAGCTTTCAGTGAAACCTGAAGAATTTATTCTGTACTTTAATCTTCCTTCAGCTGGATCTGAGTATTTTGCATATTGAGACTTTCACGTACATAATTCTACAGATGATTCACTTTGGACATAGATTTCTTGACCTTTATCAAAATTGAAACTCCAAGTATTAAACTTTGTCAAAAGTTTCAACTAAAATCGTTACAATTTCAAAATGATGTATTTTTTTGTTTAATAGAAATGAGCATTAAAATTGTTTATGTCATCTCCAAAGTTCAAAGCTCATGGGAAAGTGATTTATCCTGGTGACATCTCAACTCATTTTGAAATATAAACGCGATCAGTTATAAAGTATGATAAATTTTATTACATGTAGTTTCAAGTATGTGGAAGATGGACAGAACTATTCCAGAAGTGGATCATATGTCTGCCTCTATGTTTAACATTCAATGTGTTTATAATGTGTGCATACTTTTGTCAAAAGTTTCATCTAAAACACTTATAAGTTTAAAATGAAGCAATTTTTGTGTAATACAAAAGACCACTAAAACTCTTGAAGTCCTTTCCTAAGCTCAAGGATCAGGTGAAAGTGATTTATCCTGCTGACATCTCAACTCATTCTGAAATGTAAACGCGATCAGTTATAACCTATGACAAATTTTATTACAGGTACTTTCAAGACTTTGAAAGTTGGACAGAACTATTCCAGAAGTGGATCATTTGTTTGTATCTATCTTTAAACCTCAATGTGTTCATAATGTGTGCATACATTTGGTCGACACATTTCGAGGAAATAAACATTGCATATTGTTTTGAATGGATTCCGCACTCTTATTTCTCCGTAATACTGGACAGGGTGTATGAAAGAATTAAGTCTCCCCAATGGACTTTCATATATGATATACTCATGCTCTTGAAGCTTTCAGTGAAACCTGAAAAACTGATTCTGTACTTTATTCTTCATTCAGCTGGATTCGAGTATTTTGCATATTGTGACTTTCACGTACAAAAGTCTTCAGATGACCCACATTGTAAATAGATTTCTTGACCTTTATCAGAATTGAAACTACAAGTATTAAACTTTGTCAAAAGTTTCAACTAAAATCGTTACAATTTTAAAATGAAGTAATTTTTTGTTTAATAGAAATGAGCATTAAAATTGTTTATGTCCTCTCCTAAGCTCAAGAATCAGGTATAAGTGAATTATCCTGGTGACATCTCAACTCATTCTGAAATATAAACACATCAGTTATAACCTACGACAAATTTTATTACATGTAGTTTCAAGTCTGTGGAAGATGGACAGAACCATTCCAGAAGCGGATCATTTGTCTTTATTTACGTTTTACTCTCAATGTGTTTATAATGTGTGCATACTTTTGACAAAAGCTTAATCTAAAACGGTTACAATTTTAAAATGAAGTAATTTTTTGTGTAATAGGAAAGACCACTAAAATTCTTGAAGTCCTTTCCTAAGCTCAAGGATCAGGTGAAAGTGATTTATCCTGCTGATATCTCAACTCATTCTAAAATATAAACGGGATCAGTTATAACCTATGACAAATTTGGCTACATGTAGTTTCAAATCTTTGTAAATTGGACAGAACTATTCCAAAAGTTCCAAAAGTGGATCATTTGTCTCTCTTTGCGTTTAACACTCAATATGTTCATAATGTGTGCATACGTTTGTCACAAGTTTCATCTAAAATGGTTACAATTTTAAAATGAAGTAAATTTTGTGTAGTACAAAAGACCACTAAAAGTTCTTTCATAAGCTCAAGGATCACGTAAAAGTGATTTATCCTGCAGACATCTCAACTCATTCTAAAATATAAAAGCAATCAGTTATAATCTATGACAAATTTTACTACATGTAGTTTCAAGTCTTTGGAAGTTGGACAGAACTATTCCAGAAGTGGATTATTTGTCAGTATTAACGTTTAACACTGAATGTGTTCATAATGTGTGCATACTTTTGGTCGACACATTTCCATGAAATAAACATTGCATATTCTTATGAATGGATTCCGCACTCTTATTTCTTCGTAATACTGGACAGGGTATATGAAAGATTTAGCTCTCCCCAGTGGACTTTCGTACATGATATACTCATGCTCTTGAAGCTTTTAATGAATTCTGAAAAACTGATTCTGTACTTTATTCATCCTTCAGCTGGATCCGAGTATTTTACATATTGAGACTTTAACGTACAAAAGTTTTCAGATGACTCACATTGGAAATAGATTTCTTGACCTTTATCAAAATTTAAACTACATGTATTAAACTTTGTCAAAATTTTCAACTAAAATCGTTACAATTTTAAAATGAAGTAATTTTTTGTTTAATAGAAATGAGCATTAAAATTGTTTATGTCATCTCCAAAGTTCAAGGCTCATGGGAAAGTGATTTATCCTGGTGACATCTCAACTCATTCTGAAATATAAACGCGATCAGTTCTAACCTATGACAAATTTTATTATTGGGACTTTCAAGACTTTGGAAGTTGGACAGAACTATTCCATAAGTGGATCATTTGTCTGTATTTACGTTTAACACTCAATGTGTTCATAATTAATGTGTGCATGCTTTTGGTCGACACATCTCGAAGAAATAAACATTACATATTGTTATGAATGGATTCCGCACTCTTATTTCTTCGTAATACAGGACAGGGTATATGAAAGAATTAACTTTCCTCAGTGAAGTTAATAATACATAATTCTACAGATGATCCACTTTGGACATAGATTTCTTGACCTTTATCAAAATTGAAACTCCAAGTATTAAACTTTGTCAAAAGTTTCAACTAAAATTGTTACAATTTTAAAATGAAGTAATTTTTTGTTTAATAGAAATGAGCATTAAAATTGTTTATGTCCTTTCCTAAGCTCAAGAATCAGGTATAAGTGAATTATCCTGGTGACATCTCAACTCATTCTGAAATATAAACGCGATCAGTTATAACCTATGACAAATTTTATTACATGTAGTTTCAAGTCTGTGGAAGATGGACAGAACCATTCCAGAAGCGGATCATTTGTCTTTATTTACGTTTAACACTCAATGTGTTCATAATGTGTGCATACTTTTGTCAAAAGTTTCATCTAATACGGTTACAATTTTAAAATGAAGTAATTTTTCGTGTAATACAAAAGACCACTAAAATTCATGAAGTCCTTTCCTAAGCTCAAGGATGACGTAAAAGAGATTTATCCTGCTGATATCTCAACTCATTCTAAAATATAAATGCGATCAGTCTTAACCTATGACAAATTTTGCTACATGTAGTTTCAAGTCTTTGGAAGTTGGAGAGAACTATTCCAGAAGAGGATCATTTGTGTGTCTTTACGTTTAACGCTCTATATGTTCATAATGTGTGCATACTTTTGTCAAAAGTTTCATCTAAAACGGCAACAATTTTAAAATGAAGTAATTTTTGTGTAATACAAAAGACCATTAAAATTCTTGAAGTCCTTTTCTAGGCTTAAGGATCAGGTAAAAGCTATTTATCTTGGTGACATCTCAACTCATTCTAAAATATAAATGCGATCAGTTGTAACCTATAACAAATTTTTTTTACAGGTACTTTCAAGTCTTTGGAAATTGGAGAGAACTATTCCAGAAGTGGATCATTTGTCAGTATTTACGTTTATAACTCAATGTGTTCATAATGTGTGCATACTTTTGTCAAAAGTTTCATCTAAAACGGTTACAATTTTAAAATGAAGTAATTTCTGTGTAATACAAAAGACCACTAAAATTCTTGAAGTCCTTTTCTAGGCTAAAGTATCAGATGAAAGTGATTTATCCTGGTGACATCTCAACTCATTCTGAAATATAAACGCGATCAGTTATAACCTATGACAAATTTTATTATATGTAGTTTCAAGTCTTTGGAAGTTGGACAGAACTATTCCAGAAGTGGATCATTTGTTTGTATTTACGTTTAACATTCAATGTGTTCATAATGTGTGCATACTTTTGTCAAAAGTTTCATCTAAAACGGTAACAATTTAAAAATGAAGTAATTTTATGTGTAATACAAAAGACCACTAAAATTCTTGAAGTCCTTTCCTAAGCTCAAGAATCAGATGAAAGTGATTTATGTTTGTGACATCTCAACTCATTCTTAAATATAAACGCGATCAGTCTTAACCTATGACAAATTTTATTACATGTAGTTTCAAGTCTGTGGAAGATGGACAGAACCATTCCAGAAGCGGATCATTTGTCTTTATTTACGTTTTACTCTCAATGTGTTTATAATGTGTGCATACTTTTGACAAAAGCTTAATCTAAAACGGTTACAATTTTAAAATGAAGTAATTTTTTGTGTAATAGGAAAGACCACTAAAATTCTTGAAGTCCTTTCCTAAGCTCAAGGATCAGGTGAAAGTGATTTATCCTGCTGATATCTCAACTCATTCTAAAATATAAACGGGATCAGTTATAACCTATGACAAATTTGGCTACATGTAGTTTCAAATCTTTGTAAATTGGACAGAACTATTCCAAAAGTTCCAAAAGTGGATCATTTGTCTCTCTTTGCGTTTAACACTCAATATGTTCATAATGTGTGCATACGTTTGTCACAAGTTTCATCTAAAATGGTTACAATTTTAAAATGAAGTAAATTTTGTGTAGTACAAAAGACCACTAAAAGTTCTTTCATAAGCTCAAGGATCACGTAAAAGTGATTTATTCTGTAGATATCTCAACTCATTCTAAAATATAAACGCAATCAGTTATAACCAATGACAAATTTTACTACATGTAGTTTCAAGTCTTTGGAAGTTGGACAGAACTATTCCAGAAGTGGATTATTTGTCAGTATTAACGTTTAACACTGAATGTGTTCATAATGTGTGCATACTTTTGGTCGACACATTTCCATGAAATAAACATTGCATATTGTTATGAATGGATTCCGCACTCTTATTTCTTCGTAATACTGGACATGGTATATGAAAGATTTAAGGATGGATTCTTCTCATATTTCTTATAATGGTAGAATCTTGATTTTCTGAATACCCAATATTCAGATTGTTCACACTATTTTAACATCCAAAAACTTCGGTGTCATCAGCCTCGATTTTCGGCCAAGGTCATTTGAAAATAGGTCCTAAAAATAGTACATTTACACAGGGAAGTTTTGAAATTTGTGCACATGAATAAATTTTGATAACTGAAAAAAATATTTTTACCATAAAATTAAAGTTGTTCATTATTTTTGATCACTAATTAATATGAAATGAGCTGGTGAAAAGAAAACATGAAATCTTTTATATTCAATAAATACATTTAGTCCGAATTTCCTCGATATTTTTTCAAAATTCTCTGTTTTCATGAATTCACATGAAATTTCATCTCAATTTTTACAATTGACCATATAATGTCAAATATTTAGTTTTTTGTCTGAGGAATATTCAAAGGTTCAAGATTAATTTACAAGGTAAAAAAGATATGGTAATCAGGCAAATTATAGAACAAAATTAGCCCGAATTTACTCTACACTTTCAGAAATCTTCAATTTACAGAGTGTTTTTAAAATCTATAGGTAAGATTTTTAATCCCCCAAAATATAGCAATTTGGTGTAATATTGACATATATACATTCATTTCTACCAGCTATACATTTCATTTTTATGGTATTTTACACCAATGATATTTAAAATATTCATTTCGAATTTCCTCTTTCATTTTATTCTGATGAATAAGTTATGTGTGACAATTTTATAAAATACATCAACTTTCTGGTGGCAATTACAGAAAATTATCACATACATTCTTCACATGCACAGGACAAATTCAAAGCAACTTAACCTTCAATATAACAGGAATAATTAATAAACCTTCCAAAAAAATTATGAGAAAAATCATACTTAAAATTTTCATAGAGTAGAAAAGATTTCAATACATTATTTATCAGATAAACATGAAATCAATATACATGTATAGTGAACATGTCATATGAATCTAGACATTCAGTACTTAATACAGTATATGAAAAATTCAAAATCAGAGGGACTAATACATGCCTATACATGTATATGTAATTATCTACATATATAGATCCCTGGTTTTATATTATTGGATATTTCACATTTGTCGAACAAGTTTTGAAATCAATAAATACCTACACACATTTATGAGTATAAGTATATAGTTTGATCAGCACAAATAAATATAACTCCTCAATGTGATCATATATTGCATAATTTTTGTTGGAGTTTTAAGATAAAAAAAACAATCAAATGCTCTTTGACATCTTTGCCTGAAAATGACATCCTTTGAACTTTGTAACAATGATATTCATGTAGCTATGAAACTTAATTTCACATTTAGATGCAAAATACTTATTCAAGGATGAAATTTCTTTTTGAGAATTTGTAATACACATTTATTTATCAGTGTCAATAACTTGTTTTGATGAAAGATAATGCTTGAAAAATTCACTATAGGAGTAAGATTTCAAATTTGAACCAAAGATTTTGTAAAGTAATCACATTCTACAAAGGATGCACTGTACCAGGTACTTGGGATTTTTTTCCACAAACTTCCAATACATTTTAAAACAAGAGGCCCATAAGCCACAACGCTCACCTGAGTCAATATGGCCCTGCTGTTCTTCATCAGCAGATTTCTTCTCCTATATTTCTCCTATATATTCATATATGAAGCTTTGATCGCCTGTTCTAGGCATACCATACCCCAAGGTGCCATGTTTTGAATGAAATTGAATATAAACCTTCTGAGGATGCTTCTATCTTAACATAACTAATCATGATTTTGCTGTTCTTTAAAACAGAATTTTAAATATGTCTAAAACCCTTCCCGGGGGGGGGGGGGGGGGTCATGATTTGAACAAACTTGAATGTACACTACCTGAGGATGCTTCCATATCAATATGACTGATCATGGCTTTGTTGTTCTTGAGATTGAAGAAGATTTTTAAAGATATTTCCTGTATATGTTCTTTTGTAAAACTTTGATCCCCCATTATGGCCCCACCCTACTACTGGAGGATGCCTTGAACAAGCTTGAATCTACAATATTTAGGAATGATTCCATATCAATATGACTAATTGTGGCTTTGTTGTTCTTGAAAAGATTTTTAAAGAATTTTCCTATATATTCCTATGTAAAAATTTGATCCCCCATTGTAGCCCCACCCTACCCCTGGGGTCATGATTTGAACAATTTGAATCTACACTACTTGAACATGATTCCATATCAATATGACTAATTGTGGCTTTGTTGTTCTTGAGAAGGAGATTTTTAAAGATTTTCCTTATATATTCCTATGTAAAACTTTGATCCCCCATTGTGGCCCCATCCCACCCCTAGGGGTCACGATTTCAACAAATTTGAATCTACACTATGTAATGAAGGTTTCACATAAGTATAAACTTTTCTGGCTCAATGGTTCTTGAGAAGAAGATTTTTAAACGATGACACCAAATTTTCACCAATTCTTAATTATCTCCCCTTGGAAGAGGGCGTGGCCCTTCATTTGAACAAACTTGAACCCCCTTCACCCAAGGATGCTTTGTGGCAAGTTTGGTTGAAATTGGCCCAGTGGTTCTGGAGAAGAAGTCGAAAATGTGAAAAGTTTACAGACGGACGGACAGACGGAAAGCTAGACAGACAGATGGACTACAGACAAAATGTGATCAGAAAAGCTCACTTGAGCTTTCAGCTCAGGTGAGCTAATAAGGGAAGTCAAATAATTAAACATTATATGATTATAAATAAAACTACTTTTGACTGCAACTTTGCGAAAAAAATCAAGAATGGAATCATGCAACAAGCAGCAGTGATTTTGATAGCATGCATTGACTTCCATATTTCTACAAAAACATTTTTTCTGATCAGATAAATATATTATTCCTGCTTCTGACATGATATATTCTGAGAAAATCTTTTTTCCACAGACAACCATCATTCATTTGTTGTGAGAATTTCTTGCTGAACATGTGTCCACCTGGTGAAAGTCCAAGTTTTTTTGTTTTCCTTCTTTCTTTGGAGTGAAGGGCTGCTGCTGTGACATTTTCTAACTTTGATTAAAAACGTGTGCGAGAGGGGGAGTCCATGCATCTTTTTACAATTTAAAAACTGATAAAAATATGTCCTGCTTCCTTTAAGGTGCTTTATATCCCTGGATCCTGGTCTTAAAGGAATCCAGGGACATGGTCGTGATGGTGTCTTCGGGTAGCTGGTTCTATATCCTGATGGTAGTAGGAAAGAATGACTCCTTGTAGATGTTGGTGCGGCAGAATGGGATCCTGTACCAGTGTTGGTGTCCTCTTGTGGCTGCTCCTGTTTGGCTGAATTGGGGAGGCAGGTCTATGGCAATAAAGGAATGGACAACACAGTACATCATGATAGCCTTTGCTTTGATTCTGCGTTGGTGTAAACTCTCCCATTCTAGCCTGTCGATTATTCTTGTGACACTACTGGTGGTGGTGTAGTTATTAGTCACGAACCTAGCTGCCCTTCTTTGCACTACTTCTAATTTGTCAATGTTTTTCTTTGTGTGAGGGTCCCAGACGGTGGATGCATATTCTACCTGGAGTCTGACCAAGGTCTTATAACATCGTCCTTGATGTTGCTTTTACAGGACAAGAGGTTTCTCCATAAGAAGGCAGTGGTGCTGTAGGCCTTCTTACAAACACTATTGATATGGTGGTTCCACGATAGGTTGTTGGAGATGTTGATCCCTAGGTTCTTGACCTTGTTGACCTACAATTTCAAAAAAGGAATATATTTTACATAGCGCCACAGATGCTGCATTACATGATAGTTAGACAAAGTTGTGTCCATATTTCTTATACATGTACCTCAATAGTCCATCTGCCAACACCCCTTGCTCAATCATCCTGCATTCTGACCTCCAATCTTTTTTCTAGTCTAGGGTAAAGCAGGGTTGTTTTTCTCCTAAGAATTCAACATGAACATCCTTTAGATTATTTTTTTTTATTTAATGGAAATTGATTATAAGATTAAACAACTAATCTCATCTGCATTTCATTTATTGACTTAAATGAATGAAAATATTTTAATAGATTCTACCACATGTATAACATCTTATACTATAGTGTATTAGACATAAATAAAAAAACATTTTTTTTATCCTAAAAATACAGAAAAGGAAAAAAAAACAATAATATGAATAGTTTTTGAACAATTATGTTTCATTTTGCTCAATTTATTAGACAATCGTATGTTTCAATATTATTGATATTTACACATACAATATCAAGTTATTTTTTCCGTTTGATTTGTACCCAAGCGGAACACCTTACTTTTCTAATAACTTGATGATTGTTGTGTCGTAAACAAATTAGGCTAGTTAGAAATAAAATTTGTTGTAATCATATACAAAAATGCTATTTTTGTGAATTATTATTCATAAAACTGACGAACACAGGAAAATAATAATTATATCCTATTCAAATGTTGACAATGCAGACGAAATATATTGATAACAGATCTACAATTCCCGTGAGAATTCCCATAAATCAATGAAAATCAGCATGTAATTCAATTTTAAAATTATAAAAATCTTCAGACATATATAACTAACTTACATGCTCACTGCACATGACATGACATCAGACGAGGCAACGTGGATCTGCAATCTCGCAGGTGTTTGTGACCTTCAAGTTCAAACTTTCCTTTGGCTGATCGGATTGCCCCCGGGCATAAATAACTATGATTTATAAATTGTCATAACTGTCCCTGGGTTTCTGCAATGCTTCGATAATGTTCACAGTTTGAAGATTTTACAAAACGACCCTCTCAGGGTTTTCTACGGGAAATGATCTGGACATGTTGACATTCGCTACCGAACTGGGAATTTTATGGCCATTGTCGCAAATCAAAGAAAATTTTACGAAATATTTATTTATTTAAATAGAAATAGATTCAACATTGCTTAAACTAATAAATTTATTAATAGTTTTTCCTTCAGTGCAATTAAATATGAATTTTGCATTTTACGACTTGCATAATTTATGGAGACCCATTGACGACGTAAAATGCTGACAAGAATCCATCCTTAACTCTCCCCAGTGGACTTTCGTACATGATATACTCATGCTCTTGAAGCTTTTAATGAATTCTGAAAAACTGATTCTGTACTTTATTCATCCTTCAGCTGGATCCGAGTATTTTGCATATTGTGACTTTAACGTACATAAGTTTTCAGATGACTCACATTGGAAATAGATTTCTTGACCTTTATCAAAATTTAAACTACATGTATTAAACTTTGTCAAAAGTTTCAACTAAAATCGTTACAATTTTAAAATGAAGTAATTTTTTGCTTAATAGAAATGACCATTAAAATTGTTCACGTCCTTTCCTAAGCTCAAGGATCACCTAACAATGATTTATCCTACTGACATCTCAACTCATTCTAAAATATAAAAGCGATCAGTTATAATCTATGACAAATTTTATTACATGTACATTCAAGTCTTTGGAAGTTGGAAAGAACTATTCCAGAAGTGGTTCATTTGTCTTTATTTACGTTTAACATTCAATGTGTTCATAATGTGTGCATGCTTTTGATCGACACATATCGAAGAAATAAACATTGCATATTGTCATGAATGGATGTTCCGAACTCTAATTCTTCGTAATACTGGATAGGGTATATGAAAGAATTAAATCTCCCCAGTGGACTTTCATATATGATATACTCATGCTCTTGAAGCCTTCAGTGAAACCTGAAAAACTGATTCTTTACTTTATTCTTCATTCAGCTGGATCCGAGAATTTTTCATATTGTGACTTTAACGTCCAAAAGTCTTCAGATGACCCACATTGGAAATAGATTTCTTGACCTTTATCAAAATTGAAACTACAAGTATTAAACTTTGTCAAAAGTTTCAACTAAAATCGTTACAATTTTAAAATGAAGTAATTTTTTGTTTAATAGAAATGAGCATTAAAATTGTTTATGTCCTCTCCAAAGTTCAAGGCTCATGGGAAAGTGATTTATCCTGGTGACATATCAACTCATTCTGAAATATAAACGCGATCAGTTCTAACCTATGACAAATTTTATTACAGGGACGTTCAAGACTTTGGAAGTTGGACAGAACTATTCCATAAGTGGATCATTTGTCTGTATTTACGTTTAACACTCAATGTGATCATAATGTGTGCATGCTTTTGGTCGACACATCTCGAAGAAATAAACATTACATATTGTTATGAATGCATTCCGCACTCTTATTTCTTCGTAATACAGGGCAGGGTATATGAAAAAATTAACTTTCCTCAGTGAAGTTTCATATATGATATATTTATGCTCTTGAAGCTTTTAGTGAAACCTGAAGAATTGATTCTGTAATTTATTCTTCCTTCAGCTGGATCTGAGTATTTTGCATATTGTGACATTAACGTACATAATTCTACAGATGATCCACTTTGGACATAGATTTCTTGACCTTTATCAAAATTGAAACTCCAAGTATTAAACTTTGTCAAAAGTTTCAACTAAAATCGTTACAATTTTAAAATGAAGTAATTTTTTGTTTAATAGAAATGAGCATTAAAATTGTTTATGTCCTTTCCTTAGCTCAAGAATCAGGTATAAGTGAATTATCCTGGTGACATCTCAACTCATTCTGAAATATAAACGCGATCAGTTATAAGCTATGACAAATTTTATAACATATAGTTTCAAGTCTGTGGAAGATGGACAGAACCATTCCAGAAGCGGATCATTTGTCTTTATTTACGTTTAACACTCAATGTGTTCATAATGTGTGCATACTTTTGTCAAAAGTTTCATCTAATACGGTTACAATTTTAAAATGAAGTAATTTTTCGTGTAATACAAAAGACCACTAAAATTCATGAAGTCCTTTCCTAAGCTCAAGGATGACGTAAAAGAGATTTATCCTGCTGATATCTCAACTCATTCTAAAATATAAATGCGATCAGTCTTAACCTATGACAAATTTTGCTACATGTAGTTTCAAGTCTTTGGAAGTTGGAGAGAACTATTCCAGAAGTGGATCATTTGTGTGTCTTTACGTTTAACGCTCGATATGTTCATAATGTGTGCATACTTTTGTCAAAAGTTTCATCTAAAACGGCAACAATTTTAAAATGAAGTAATTTTTGTGTAATACAAAAGACCATTAAAATTCTTGAAGTCCTTTCCTAAGCTCAAGGATCACGTAAAAGTTATTTATCTTGGTGACATCTCAACTCATTCTGAAATATAAATGCGATCAGTTGTAACCTATGACAAATTTTTTTTACAGGTACTTTCAAGTCTTTGGAAGTTGGACAGAACTATTCCATAAGTGGATCATTTGTCTGTATTTACGTTTAACACTCAATGTGTTCATAATTAATGTGTGCATGCTTTTGGTCGACACATCTCGAAGAAATAAACATTACATATTGTTATGAATGCATTCCGCACTCTTATTTCTTCGTAATACAGGACAGGGTATATGAAAGAATTAACTTTCCTCAGTTAAGTTAATAATACATAATTCTACAGATGATCCACTTTGGACATAGATTTCTTGACCTTTATCAAAATTGAAACTCCAAGTATTAAACTTTGTCAAAAGTTTCAACTAAAATCGTTACAATTTTAAAATGAAGTAATTTTTTGTTTAATAGAAATGAGCATTAAAATTGTTTATGTCCTTTCCTTAGCTCAAGAATCAGGTAATTATCCTGGTGACATCTCAACTCATTCTGAAATATAAACGCGATCAGTTATAAGCTATGACAAATTTTATAACATGTAGTTTCAAGTCTGTGGAAGATGGACAGAACCATTCCAGAAGCGGATCATTTGTCTTTATTTACGTTTAACACTCAATGTGTTCATAATGTGTGCATACTTTTGTCAAAAGCTTCATCTAAAACGGTTAAATTTTAAAATGAAGTAATTTTTTGTGTGATACAAAAGACCACTAAAATTCATGAAGTCCTTTCCTAAGCTCAAGGATCACGTAAAAGATATTTATCCTGCTGACATCTCAACTCATTTTAAAATATAAACGCGATCAGTTATAACCTATGACAAATTTTACTACATGTAGTTTCAAGTCTTTGGAAGTTGGACAGAAATATTCCAGAAGTGGATCATTTGTGTGTCTTTACGTTTAACGCTCGATATGTTCATATTGTGTGCATACTTTTGTCAAAAGTTTCATCTAAAACGGCAACAATTTTAAAATGAAGTAATTTTTGTGTAATACAAAAGACCATTAAAATTCTTGAAGTCCTTTTCTAGGGTTAAGGATCAGGTAAAAGCTATTTATCTTGGTGACATCTCAACTCATTCTAAAATATAAATGCGATCAGTTGTAACCTATGACAAATTTTTTTTACAGGTACTTTGAAGTCTTTGGAAGTTGGACAGAACTATTCCATAAGTGGATCATTTGTCTGTATTTACGTTTAACACTCAATGTGTTCATAATGTGTGTATACTTTTGGTCGACACATTTCCATGAAATAAACATTGCATATTGTCATTAATGGATTTCGCACTCTTATTTCTTCGTAATACTGGACAGGGTGTATGAAAGAATTATGTCTCCCCAGTGGACTTTCATATATGATATACTCATGCTCTTGAAGCCTTCAGTGAAACCTGAAAAACTGATTGTGTACTTTATTCTTCATTCAGCTGGATCCGGGTATTTTTCATATTGTGACTTTAACGTCCAAAAGTCTTCAGATGACCCACATTGGAAATAGATTTCTTGACCTTTATCAAAATTGAAACTACAAGTATTAAACTTTGTCAAAAGTTTCAACTAAAATCGTTACAATTTTAAAATGAAGTATTTTTTTGTTGAATAGAAATGACCATTAAAATTGTTCACGTCCTTTCCTAAGCTCAAGGATCACCTAACAATGATTTATCCTACTGACATCTCAACTCATTCTAAAATATAAACGCGATCAGTTATAATCTATGACAAATTTTATTACATGTACATTCAAGTCTTTGGAAGTTGGAAAGAACTATTCCAGAAGTGGTTCATTTGTCTTTATTTACGTTTAACATTCAATGTGTTCACAATGTGTGCATGCTTTTGATCGACACATATCGAAGAAATAAACATTGCATATTGTCATGAATGGATGTTCCGAACTCTAATTCTTCGTAATACTGGATAGGGTATATGAAAGAATTAAATCTCCCCAGTGGACTTTCATATATGATATACTCATGCTCTTGAAGCCTTCAGTGAAACCTGAAAAACTGATTCTTTACTTTATTCTTCATTCAGCTGGATCCGAGAATTTTTCATATTGTGACTTTAACGTCCAAAAGTCTTCAGATGACCCACATTGGAAATAGATTTCTTGACCTTTATCAAAATTGAAACTACAAGTATTAAACTTTGTCAAAAGTTTCAACTAAAATCGTTACAATTTTAAAATGAAGTAATTTTTTGTTTAATAGAAATGAGCATTAAAATTGTTTATGTCCTCTCCAAAGTTCAAGGCTCATGGGAAAGTGATTTATCCTGGTGACATATCAACTCATTCTGAAATATAAACGCGATCAGTTCTAACCTATGACAAATTTTATTACAGGGACGTTCAAGACTTTGGAAGTTGGACAGAACTATTCCATAAGTGGATCATTTGTCTGTATTTACGTTTAACACTCAATGTGATCATAATGTGTGCATGCTTTTGGTCGACACATCTCGAAGAAATAAACATTACATATTGTTATGAATGCATTCCGCACTCTTATTTCTTCGTAATACAGGGCAGGGTATATGAAAAAATTAACTTTCCTCAGTGAAGTTTCATATATGATATATTTATGCTCTTGAAGCTTTTAGTGAAACCTGAAGAATTGATTCTGTAATTTATTCTTCCTTCAGCTGGATCTGAGTATTTTGCATATTGTGACATTAACGTACATAATTCTACAGATGATCCACTTTGGACATAGATTTCTTGACCTTTATCAAAATTGAAACTCCAAGTATTAAACTTTGTCAAAAGTTTCAACTAAAATCGTTACAATTTTAAAATGAAGTAATTTTTTGTTTAATAGAAATGAGCATTAAAATTGTTTATGTCCTTTCCTTAGCTCAAGAATCAGGTATAAGTGAATTATCCTGGTGACATCTCAACTCATTCTGAAATATAAACGCGATCAGTTATAAGCTATGACAAATTTTATAACATGTAGTTTCAAGTCTGTGGAAGATGGACAGAACCATTCCAGAAGCGGATCATTTGTCTTTATTTACGTTTAACACTCAATGTGTTCATAATGTGTGCATACTTTTGTCAAAAGTTTCATCTAATACGGTTACAATTTTAAAATGAAGTAATTTTTCGTGTAATACAAAAGACCACTAAAATTCATGAAGTCCTTTCCTAAGCTCAAGGATGACGTAAAAGAGATTTATCCTGCTGATATCTCAACTCATTCTAAAATATAAATGCGATCAGTCTTAACCTATGACAAATTTTGCTACATGTAGTTTCAAGTCTTTGGAAGTTGGAGAGAACTATTCCAGAAGTGGATCATTTGTGTGTCTTTACGTTTAACGCTCGATATGTTCATAATGTGTGCATACTTTTGTCAAAAGTTTCATCTAAAACGGCAACAATTTTAAAATGAAGTAATTTTTGTGTAATACAAAAGACCATTAAAATTCTTGAAGTCCTTTCCTAAGCTCAAGGATCACGTAAAAGTTATTTATCTTGGTGACATCTCAACTCATTCTGAAATATAAATGCGATCAGTTGTAACCTATGACAAATTTTTTTTACAGGTACTTTCAAGTCTTTGGAAGTTGGACAGAACTATTCCATAAGTGGATCATTTGTCTGTATTTACGTTTAACACTCAATGTGTTCATAATTAATGTGTGCATGCTTTTGGTCGACACATCTCGAAGAAATAAACATTACATATTGTTATGAATGCATTCCGCACTCTTATTTCTTCGTAATACAGGACAGGGTATATGAAAGAATTAACTTTCCTCAGTTAAGTTAATAATACATAATTCTACAGATGATCCACTTTGGACATAGATTTCTTGACCTTTATCAAAATTGAAACTCCAAGTATTAAACTTTGTCAAAAGTTTCAACTAAAATCGTTACAATTTTAAAATGAAGTAATTTTTTGTTTAATAGAAATGAGCATTAAAATTGTTTATGTCCTTTCCTTAGCTCAAGAATCAGGTAATTATCCTGGTGACATCTCAACTCATTCTGAAATATAAACGCGATCAGTTATAAGCTATGACAAATTTTATAACATGTAGTTTCAAGTCTGTGGAAGATGGACAGAACCATTCCAGAAGCGGATCATTTGTCTTTATTTACGTTTAACACTCAATGTGTTCATAATGTGTGCATACTTTTGTCAAAAGCTTCATCTAAAACGGTTAAATTTTAAAATGAAGTAATTTTTTGTGTGATACAAAAGACCACTAAAACTCATGAAGTCCTTTCCTAAGCTCAAGGATCACGTAAAAGATATTTATCCTGCTGACATCTCAACTCATTTTAAAATATAAACGCGATCAGTCTTAACCTATGACAAATTTTACTACATGTAGTTTCAAGTCTTTGGAAGTTGGACAGAAATATTCCAGAAGTGGATCATTTGTGTGTCTTTACGTTTAACGCTCGATATGTTCATATTGTGTGCATACTTTTGTCAAAAGTTTCATCTAAAACGGCAACAATTTTAAAATGAAGTAATTTTTGTGTAATACAAAAGACCATTAAAATTCTTGAAGTCCTTTTCTAGGGTTAAGGATCAGGTAAAAGCTATTTATCTTGGTGACATCTCAACTCATTCTAAAATATAAATGCGATCAGTTGTAACCTATGACAAATTTTTTTTACAGGTACTTTGAAGTCTTTGGAAGTTGGACAGAACTATTCCATAAGTGGATCATTTGTCTGTATTTACGTTTAACACTCAATGTGTTCATAATGTGTGTATACTTTTGGTCGACACATTTCCATGAAATAAACATTGCATATTGTCATTAATGGATTTCGCACTCTTATTTCTTCGTAATACTGGACAGGGTGTATGAAAGAATTATGTCTCCCCAGTGGACTTTCATATATGATATACTCATGCTCTTGAAGCCTTCAGTGAAACCTGAAAAACTGATTGTGTACTTTATTCTTCATTCAGCTGGATCCGGGTATTTTTCATATTGTGACTTTAACGTCCAAAAGTCTTCAGATGACCCACATTGGAAATAGATTTCTTGACCTTTATCAAAATTGAAACTACAAGTATTAAACTTTGTCAAAAGTTTCAACTAAAATCGTTACAATTTTAAAATGAAGTATTTTTTTGTTGAATAGAAATGACCATTAAAATTGTTCACGTCCTTTCCTAAGCTCAAGGATCACCTAACAATGATTTATCCTACTGACATCTCAACTCATTCTAAAATATAAAAGCGATCAGTTATAATCTATGACAAATTTTATTACATGTACATTCAAGTCTTTGGAAGTTGGAAAGAACTATTCCAGAAGTGGTTCATTTGTCTTTATTTACGTTTAACATTCAATGTGTTCATAATGTGTGCATGCTTTTGATCGACACATATCGAAGAAATAAACATTGCATATTGTCATGAATGGATGTTCCGAACTCTAATTCTTCGTAATACTGGATAGGGTATATGAAAGAATTAAATCTCCCCAGTGGACTTTCATATATGATATACTCATGCTCTTGAAGCCTTCAGTGAAACCTGAAAAACTGATTCTTTACTTTATTCTTCATTCAGCTGGATCCGAGAATTTTTCATATTGTGACTTTAACGTCCAAAAGTCTTCAGATGACCCACATTGGAAATAGATTTCTTGACCTTTATCAAAATTGAAACTACAAGTATTAAACTTTGTCAAAAGTTTCAACTAAAATCGTTACAATTTTAAAATGAAGTAATTTTTTGTTTAATAGAAATGAGCATTAAAATTGTTTATGTCCTCTCCAAAGTTCAAGGCTCATGGGAAAGTGATTTATCCTGGTGACATATCAACTCATTCTGAAATATAAACGCGATCAGTTCTAACCTATGACAAATTTTATTACAGGGACGTTCAAGACTTTGGAAGTTGGACAGAACTATTCCATAAGTGGATCATTTGTCTGTATTTACGTTTAACACTCAATGTGATCATAATGTGTGCATGCTTTTGGTCGACACATCTCGAAGAAATAAACATTACATATTGTTATGAATGCATTCCGCACTCTTATTTCTTCGTAATACAGGGCAGGGTATATGAAAAAATTAACTTTCCTCAGTGAAGTTTCATATATGATATATTTATGCTCTTGAAGCTTTTAGTGAAACCTGAAGAATTGATTCTGTAATTTATTCTTCCTTCAGCTGGATCTGAGTATTTTGCATATTGTGACATTAACGTACATAATTCTACAGATGATCCACTTTGGACATAGATTTCTTGACCTTTATCAAAATTGAAACTCCAAGTATTAAACTTTGTCAAAAGTTTCAACTAAAATCGTTACAATTTTAAAATGAAGTAATTTTTTGTTTAATAGAAATGAGCATTAAAATTGTTTATGTCCTTTCCTTAGCTCAAGAATCAGGTATAAGTGAATTATCCTGGTGACATCTCAACTCATTCTGAAATATAAACGCGATCAGTTATAAGCTATGACAAATTTTATAACATGTAGTTTCAAGTCTGTGGAAGATGGACAGAACCATTCCAGAAGCGGATCATTTGTCTTTATTTACGTTTAACACTCAATGTGTTCATAATGTGTGCATACTTTTGTCAAAAGTTTCATCTAATACGGTTACAATTTTAAAATGAAGTAATTTTTCGTGTAATACAAAAGACCACTAAAATTCATGAAGTCCTTTCCTAAGCTCAAGGATGACGTAAAAGAGATTTATCCTGCTGATATCTCAACTCATTCTAAAATATAAATGCGATCAGTCTTAACCTATGACAAATTTTGCTACATGTAGTTTCAAGTCTTTGGAAGTTGGAGAGAACTATTCCAGAAGTGGATCATTTGTGTGTCTTTACGTTTAACGCTCGATATGTTCATAATGTGTGCATACTTTTGTCAAAAGTTTCATCTAAAACGGCAACAATTTTAAAATGAAGTAATTTTTGTGTAATACAAAAGACCATTAAAATTCTTGAAGTCCTTTCCTAAGCTCAAGGATCACGTAAAAGTTATTTATCTTGGTGACATCTCAACTCATTCTGAAATATAAATGCGATCAGTTGTAACCTATGACAAATTTTTTTTACAGGTACTTTCAAGTCTTTGGAAGTTGGACAGAACTATTCCATAAGTGGATCATTTGTCTGTATTTACGTTTAACACTCAATGTGTTCATAATTAATGTGTGCATGCTTTTGGTCGACACATCTCGAAGAAATAAACATTACATATTGTTATGAATGCATTCCGCACTCTTATTTCTTCGTAATACAGGACAGGGTATATGAAAGAATTAACTTTCCTCAGTTAAGTTAATAATACATAATTCTACAGATGATCCACTTTGGACATAGATTTCTTGACCTTTATCAAAATTGAAACTCCAAGTATTAAACTTTGTCAAAAGTTTCAACTAAAATCGTTACAATTTTAAAATGAAGTAATTTTTTGTTTAATAGAAATGAGCATTAAAATTGTTTATGTCCTTTCCTTAGCTCAAGAATCAGGTAATTATCCTGGTGACATCTCAACTCATTCTGAAATATAAACGCGATCAGTTATAAGCTATGACAAATTTTATAACATGTAGTTTCAAGTCTGTGGAAGATGGACAGAACCATTCCAGAAGCGGATCATTTGTCTTTATTTACGTTTAACACTCAATGTGTTCATAATGTGTGCATACTTTTGTCAAAAGCTTCATCTAAAACGGTTAAATTTTAAAATGAAGTAATTTTTTGTGTGATACAAAAGACCACTAAAATTCATGAAGTCCTTTCCTAAGCTCAAGGATCACGTAAAAGATATTTATCCTGCTGACATCTCAACTCATTTTAAAATATAAACGCGATCAGTTATAACCTATGACAAATTTTACTACATGTAGTTTCAAGTCTTTGGAAGTTGGACAGAAATATTCCAGAAGTGGATCATTTGTGTGTCTTTACGTTTAACGCTCGATATGTTCATATTGTGTGCATACTTTTGTCAAAAGTTTCATCTAAAACGGCAACAATTTTAAAATGAAGTAATTTTTGTGTAATACAAAAGACCATTAAAATTCTTGAAGTCCTTTTCTAGGGTTAAGGATCAGGTAAAAGCTATTTATCTTGGTGACATCTCAACTCATTCTAAAATATAAATGCGATCAGTTGTAACCTATGACAAATTTTTTTTACAGGTACTTTGAAGTCTTTGGAAGTTGGACAGAACTATTCCATAAGTGGATCATTTGTCTGTATTTACGTTTAACACTCAATGTGATCATAATGTGTGCATGCTTTTGGTCGACACATCTCGAAGAAATAAACATTACATATTGTTATGAATGCATTCCGCACTCTTATTTCTTCGTAATACAGGGCAGGGTATATGAAAGAATTAACTTTCCTCAGTGAAGTTTCATATATGATATATTTATGCTCTTGAAGCTTTTAGTGAAACCTGAAGAATTGATTCTGTAATTTATTCTTCCTTCAGCTGGATCTGAGTATTTTGCATATTGTGACATTAACGTACATAATTCTACAGATGATCCACTTTGGACATAGATTTCTTGACCTTTATCAAAATTGAAACTCCAAGTATTAAACTTTGTCAAAAGTTTCAACTAAAATCGTTACAATTTTAAAATGAAGTAATCTTTTGTTTAATAGAAATGAGCATTAAAATTGTTTATGTCTTTTCCTAAGCTCAAGAATCAGGTATAAGTGAATTATCCTGGTGACATCTCAACTCATTCTGAAATATAAACGCGATCAGTTATAAGCTGTGACAAATTTTATAACATGTAGTTTCAAGTCTGTGGAAGATGGACAGAACCATTCCAGAAGCGGATCATTTGTCTTTATTTACGTTTAACACTCAATGTGTTCATAATGTGTGCATACTTTTGTCAAAAGTTTCATCTAATACGGTTACAATTTTAAAATGAAGTAATTTTTCGTGTAATACAAAAGACCACTAAAATTCATGAAGTCCTTTCCTAAGCTCAAGGATGACGTAAAAGAGATTTATCCTGCTGAAAACTCAACTCATTCTAAAATATAAATGCGATCAGTCTTAACCTATGACAAATTTTGCTACATGTAGTTTCAAGTCTTTGGAAGTTGGAGAGAACTATTCCAGAAGTGGATCATTTGTGTGTCTTTACGTTTAACGCTCGATATGTTCATAATGTGTGCATACTTTTGTCAAAAGTTTCATCTAAAACGGCAACAATTTTAAAATGAAGTAATTTTTTGTGTAATACAAAAGACCATTAAAATTCTTGAAGTCCTTTTCTAGGCTTAAGGATCAGGTAAAAGCTATTTATCTTGGTGACATCTCAACTCATTCTAAAATATAAATGCGATCAGTTGTAACCTATGACAAATTTTTTTTACAGGTACTTTCAAGTCTTTGGAAGTTGGACAGAACTATTCCATAAGTGGATCATTTGTCAGTATTTACGTTTAACACTCAATGTGTTCATAATGTGTGCATACTTTTGTCAAAAGTTTCATCTAAAACGGCTACGATTTTAAAATGAAGCAATTTTTGTGTAATATAAAAGACCACTAAAATTCTTGAAGTCCTTTCCTAAGCTCAAGTATCAGATGAAAGTGATTTATCCTGATGACATCTCAACTCATTCTAAAATATAAACGCGATCAGTTATAACCTATGACAAATTTTATTACATGTAGTTTCAAGTCTTTGGAAGTTGGAGGGAACTATTCCAGAAGTGGATCATTTGTTTGTATTTACGTTTAACACTCAATGTGTTCATAATGTGTGTATACTTTTGGTCGACACATTTCCATGAAATAAACATTGCATATTGTCATTAATGGATTTCGCATTCTTATTTCTTCGTAATACTGGACAGGGTGTATGAAAGAATTAAGTCTCCCCAGTGGACTTTCATATATGATATACTCATGCTCTTGAAGCTTTCAGTGAAACCTGAAAAACTGATTGTGTACTTTATTCTTCATTCAGCTGGATCCGGGTATTTTTCATATTGTGACTTTAACGTCCAAAAGTCTTCAGATGACCCACATTGGAAATAGATTTCTTGACCTTTATCAAAATTGAAACTACAAGTATTAAACTTTGTCAAAAGTTTCAACTAAAATCGTTACAATTTTAAAATGAAGTAATTTTTTGTTTAATAGAAATGAGCATTAAAATTGTTTATGTCATCTCCAAAGTTCAAGGCTCATGGGAAAGTGATTTATCCTGGTGACATCTCAACTCATTCTGAAATATAAACGCGATCAGTTCTAACCTATGACAAATTTTATTATTGGGACTTTCAAGACTTTGGAAGTTGGACAGAACTATTCCATAAGTGGATCATTTGTCTGTATTTACGTTTAACACTCAATGTGTTCATAATTAATGTGTGCATGCTTTTGGTCGACACATCTCGAAGAAATAAACATTACATATTGTTATGAATGGATTCCGCACTCTTATTTCTTCGTAATACAGGACAGGGTATATGAAAGAATTAACTTTCCTCAGTGAAGTTAATAATACATAATTCTACAGATGATCCACTTTGGACATAGATTTCTTGACCTTTATCAAAATTGAAACTCCAAGTATTAAACTTTGTCAAAAGTTTCAACTAAAATCGTTACAATTTTAAAATGAAGTAATTTTTTGTTTAATAGAAATGAGCATTAAAATTGTTTATGTCCTTTCCTAAGCTCAAGAATCAGGTAATTATCCTGGTGACATCTCAACTCATTCTGAAATATAAACGCGATCAGTTATAAGCTATGACAAATTTTATAACATGTAGTTTCAAGTCTGTGGAAGATGGACAGAACCATTCCAGAAGCGGATCATTTGTCTTTATTTACGTTTAACACTCAATGTGTTCATAATGTGTGCATACTTTTGTCAAAAGCTTCATCTAAAACGGTTAAATTTTAAAATGAAGTAATTTTTTGTGTGATACAAAAGACCACTAAAAATTCATGAAGTCCTTTCCTAAGCTCAAGGATCACGTAAAAGATATTTATCCTGCTGACATCTCAACTCATTTTAAAATATAAATGCGATCAGTTATAACCTATGACAAATTTTACTACATGTAGTTTCAAGTCTTTGGAAGTTGGACAGAAATATTCCAGAAGTGGATCATTTGTGTGTCTTTACGTTTAACGCTCGATATGTTCATAATGTGTGCATACTTTTGTCAAAAGTTTCATCTAAAACGGTTACAATTTTAAAATGAAGTAATTTTTGTGTAATACAAAAGACCACTAAAATTCTTGAAGTCCTTTCCTAAGCTCAAGTATCAGATGAAAGTGATTTATCCTGATGACATCTCAACTCATTCTAAAATATAAATGCGATCAGTTATAACCTATGACAAATTTTATTACATGTATTTTCAAGTCTTTGGAAGTTGGACAGAACTATTCCAGAAGAGGATCATTTGTCTTTATTTACGTTTAACACTCAATGTGTTCATAATGTGTGCATACTTTTTGTCTACACATTTCCATGAAATAAACATTGCATATTGTTATGAATAGATGTTCCGCACTCTTATTTATTCGTAATACTGTAGGACAGGGTGTATGAAAGAATTAAGTCTCCCCAGTGGACTTTCATATATGATATACTCATGCTCTTGAAGCTTTCAGTGAAACCTGAAAAACTGATTCTGTACTTTATTCTTCATTCAGCTGGACCGGGTATTTTTCATATTGTGACTTTAACGTACAAAAGTCTTCAGATGACCCACATTGGAAATAGTTTTCTTGACCTTTATCAAAATTGAAGCTACAAGTATTAAACTTTGTCAGAAGTTTCAACTAAAATCGTTACAATTTTAAAATGAAGTAATTTTTTGTGTAATACAAAAGACCACTAAAATTCTTGAAGTCCTTTCCTAAGCTCAAGGATAACGTAAAAGTGATTTATCCTGCTGACATCTCAACTCATTCTAAAATATAAAAGCGATCAGTTCTAACCTATGACAAATTTTATTACAGGTACTTTCAAGTCTTTGGAAATTGGACAGAACTTTTCCAGAAGTGGATCATTTGTCTGCCTTTACGTTTAACACTCAATGTGTTCATGATGTAAGCATATTTGTGTCAACTGTTTCATCTAAAACGGTTACAATTTTAAAGGGTTTTTATCACGTCTCAAAATTTTTTGATATGACAAGGTTTACATGCTATTAAAATCATATATTTAAAAATTTTTGCTAGAAAATTAATACTTTTGATGTTTCAGCGATTCAAAGTTTGAATTTCTCAATATGCATATTTTGATCGCCGATGTACACGCCATTGCTCTGACGTCATAGGTGTCAATCCTGGTCAAGCGAAGTACTTATTGTGTATACAAAAGGGCTCAATTGCTGCATCTATTAAACCTGTTAGAATATAATTAAGAGATAATTGAATAATTGACAACTAGTAAGTATAATTTATGGCTTTAGGATGCACAAATATGCACAAGAAAGGTTTTAAGAAGATATTTTTTCCACATTTCCTGGACTTGGTTGAGAGATGAAAGAGGAGCCTTTTTCTGCAAAAGCGATGGCGTTTATCTCCATTCAGAACAATCGTTTATGCCCGATCGATCACACATTTTTTTCTGTCCTATAAAATATCTTTAGGAAAGATACCTTTAAAAAAATAATAAATGACAAACACACATTTTTTAAAAGTCGCACAGAATCTAGTAGGAATGTTGTGAACTTCGTAATGGCGTACGGCGCCATTGAAGAAGTATCATTTCTAGTACATGATATTCACTGGAACAGATAGAAGATACACAGGATTTATTTATATATAATTAAAATGATAATGAAGGAGAATTTAAAATTCCCATATTTATAAATGTTTGCGAAGTTAAACTTAAGTAATTCGTTCTATTTTGTTGAAGTCCCGAGTTGTCAACGGCTTCGTCTTCGGTGTCCTCTCCTATTGTCGGCATATTTTCTGGTTATTTCTCTCTGCTAGACGTTCACACATAAAAGATTGACCGTCCAGAACCAAAAGAATATAGTTGATGTCAAAATTTCAACCGGCCATATTGTGTTTTCTATTTATTTAGTGTAAAAATCTATTCAATATATTTTTTCTTACGTAATCCTTACGAGTTCTATTGACCATTGACACCTATGACGTTTCAGTACCACATGACCCCTATCTAGTTAGTGGAGATTTTACTTCGAGGACCCTATATTATGGGCGTTTTATCGTCTAATTACGGCCGTTTTCAACATTAGAGAGGTTGAGATTTTAAACTTGTACGCGTACGTGTACGTGTGCACAAACTTTGACGTACACGTACACGTTTTTTGTCATTTGTCTGTTGAGATTTTAATGACGTGTAACCTGAACGTGAAGTCTGTAATCGGAGTCTCTGTTTCAACTATTTAGTAGTTTTGTGACATTAGATTGACTTTAGTTAGTGAACAAAACGGTTAGAATAAGTGTTCTGAAACTTTACATCCTAAATGATTAACAGCAATAACAGTTTCACACATAAATTGACTAGTTTTTATTGAAAAAGCTACAAGTTTACACCTACGTGTAGATGCCTTTTTACAAATTGTAGGAACGTGTAGAAAACTTATCAACGCAAAAAATGATGACGTAATACGCAAGAAATTTAGGGAATTCCCCTACTAGACGTACCCGTACGCGTACACGTATGAAATCTCAACCTCTCTATTATTTCATAATTAAACGATAATTATATGTTTCAAGAATATAATAGTGTTTCATTTTTAAGAAATTTAGATACGTGATAAAAACCCTTTAAAATGAATAATTTTTTGTGTAATACAAAAGACCGCTAAAATTCTTGAAGTCCTTTCCTAAGCTCAAGGATCAGATGAAAGTGATTTATGTTTGTGACATCTCAACTCATTCTAAAATATAAACGCGATCAGTCTTAACCTATGACAAATTTTATTACATGTACTTTCAAGTCTTTGGAGGTTGGACAGAACTATTCCAGAAGTGGATCATTTGTCCTTATTTAACGTTTAACACTCAATGTGTTCGTAATGTGTGCATACTTTTGGTCGGTATATTTCGATGAAATAAACATTGCATATTGTTATAAACAGATGATCCGCACTCTTATTCTTTCGTAATACTGTATAGGTTATATGAAAAAATTATTTTTCTCCAGTGAACTTTCATATATTTAAGTCAGCAAAGAAGCTACCTTACAATTCAGTGGCCTTTGCTAAATGATATAAAACATAATTAGGATGATTTTAAGTATTCCAGAAATGGAACATTTTTTGAATTAAAAAATCAAGGTAAGTTATATCTATGATAGAATCTAAATGGAATCTAATCATCTTCTTCATCATGATACCTTGAAAGACAAAGGCCTATTTTGCGGATTAGTAGAAGCTTGTAGTATGGAAGTGACCTAATTTTAGTCATCTGTAGCCCTTTTCACAAAAAATCTTAAGTTTTTGCGGAAGATTTTAACTTAAGAATCTCTTACGACAAATCTTAAGTGCGTTTCACGAACGCATTTGTAGCAGATTCAACTTAAGATTTTACTTACGACAGACTTCATCCCTAGCAACGACTTAAACATGCTTTATAATCCTTAACTAAGTGGGTGAAAATAAAAATAAAACTTAGTTTTCAACATTTGTCAGCATAACAAACATTATTCACAACAAATATCGAATGCAATCGTTTGTGAAGCAGGGAAGTTTGAAATCTGACGTCACAATCACCAGTCTGACGTAAAAGTAGGTCATACGAAAATCTTAAGTGAAACTTACATCGTAAATATTTTGTAGTGATTTCATTTAAGTTTTCCACAATGATTGTGAAAAAAATATAAAATATTATTGGAAGTTGTTTCAAAAAGTTCAATTTAACGTGTATTTTGGTTTTTGCGGTTATATTTTTTACAATAAAATTGGTTTTAAAATACTTAAGAGAGGGTTGGGGCTCTCGTAAAGTTACGACAGATTTTGCACTTACGACTTTCTTAAGAATTTTTGTGAAAATGATTTTTATCGTAAGTTTTCACTTAAGATAAAAATATGTCGTAAGATTTTTTTGTGAAAAGGGCTACTGACCTTTATTCCGAAGCATAGACGTGATCAATTATAGTGATTAACAATTTCTATTAATTGTGGTTTCAACTATTACAACAATTGAGAAAGTATTTCCATATGGATCATTTGCATACCTTTAGGCTTTACAGCCAGAATGTTTAAAATGTTTGGATACTTTTGAATGATACATTATGATACAAAAAAGATTCGTATCGTTTATAAGTAATATTTCGCAAATTTATTTTTAAAATCTGTACAGGTATTTAAAAAAAATTCAATCTATATTATTCAGTATACGATCATATCATTTTATTAGAGAAGAAACTACCATTCAATAATATTTTTCATTGATGAACACTCAAGGATGAATTGAAATATTTCAGAAATGTATCATCTTAATGCCTTAAGACTATGAAGTGAGCTAATTGATAATGATATGCCTTTAAATTCCCAATATAATGCAATAATTAAATTGAATCTTTTCAATCTTTAATAAAATCGGTTAAATATATATCTACAATAATAATATAATAATATACTTACGCTCTTGAAGCTTTCAATGAAACCTGAAAAACAGATTCTGTAATTTATTCTTCCTTAAGCTGGATCGATTATTTTGCATTTTGTAACTTTAACATACAAAAGTCTATAGATGATCCGCTTTAGAAATAGTTTTCTTGACCTTTATCAAAATTGGTTGATTGATTGATTGATTGTATGTTGTTCAACGTCCTTCTCGAGAATTTTTCACTCATATGGAGACGCCACCATTTATCGGTGGAGAGCTGCAAATTTTGTCCTATACTCGGCACTTACGGCCACTGAGCAGTGAGGGATCTTTTTCGTGCCAACACCTACTGCGACACGGGACCTCGGTTTATACGGTCTCATCCGAAGGATCAGTCTCCACGTCCCACAGTGGGATTCGAACCCGCGACGTAAGGATCAACTCCTTACTTCCCGACTCTAGAGCAGACGCTCTAACCACTGCGCCACGTATCAAAATTGAAACTACTAGTATTAAAGTTTGTCAAAAATTTCATCTAAAATCGGTACAATTTTAAAATGAATTAATCTTTTATTTGATACAAAAGACCACTAAAATTGTTTAAGTCCTCTCGTATCCTTAAGGATCACGTGAAAGTGATTTATCCTGGTGACATTTCAACTCATTCTAATAAAATATAAATGCGATCAGTTATAACCTATGACAAATTTTATTACATGTAGTTTCAGGTCTTTGGAAGTTGAACAGAACTATTCCAGAAGTGGATCATTTGTCTGTCTTTACGTTTAACACTCAATGTGTTCATAATGTCTGCAAACGTTTGGACGACACATTTTGATGAAATAAACATTGCATATTTTTATGAATAGATGTTCCGCAATCTTATTTTTTCGTAATACTGGAAAGGTATATGAAAGAATTCACTTTCTTCAGTGAACTGTCATATCCATAAATCAGAGAAGAAGCTATCTTACAATTTAGTGCCATGTGCTCAATGATATAAAACATAATTGGGATGATTTAAGAACTCCTGAAATGGAACATTTTATGAATTAAAACAATAAGGTAAGCTATATCTATGATAGATTATAAATAGAATCTAATCATCTTCTTCTTCATGATACCTTTAAATACAAAGGCATATTTGCGGATTAGGAGAAGGCTTGTACTATGGAAGTGACCTATTTTTAGTCATCTGACCTGATTCCGAAACATAAACGTGATCAATCATAGCGTATAAATAATTTTTATATTATCTTAATTGTGCTTTCAATTATTACAACAATGAAGAAATCTTTTTCAATATGGATCATTTGTATGCCTTTAAGCTTTACATCCAATATGTTTAAAATGTTTGGATGCTTTTGAACGATACATTATGATACAAAAAAGATACGTATCGTTTATAAGTAATATTCCGCGAATTTATTTTTAAAATCTGTACAGGTATTTTAAAAAAAATTCAATCTATATTCTTCAGTATATGATCGTATCATTTTATCAGAGAAGAAAATACCATTCAATAATATTCTTCATTGGTGTGCACTCAGGGATGAATTGAAATATTTCAGAAATGAATCATCTTAATACCTTAAGATAATGTGTTGAGCAAACTGAAAGTGATAGGCCTTCAAATTCCCAATAGAAGGCAATAACAAAATTCAACCTTTTCCATCTTAAATATAGAAGGTTAAGTGTATATCTACAATAAATGATATACTCATCCTCTTGTAGCTTTCCCTGAACGTTGAGCAACACATTTTGTACTTGATGCTTCCTTCAGGTGGATCAAAGTATTTTGCACATTGTGACTCTAAAGTACAAAAGTCTACAGATGATCCACTATTGGAATAGTTTTCTTAATCTTTATAAAATTGAACTACTAGTATTAAACTTTGTCAAATGTTTCATCTGAAAACGTTGCAAGTTCGAAATGAAGTAATTGTTTATTTAATAATAGAAAAGGACACTAAAATTTTTAAGATCCTCTCCTAAGCTGGAGAAATTTTGTGAAAATTATTTGTTAATTGTGTTGTCATCTTATCTCATTCTTTAATATAAACTCAATGAGTTTTGACCTATGACGAAATTTCCTACATGTAAATACAACTATTTCAAAGCTTGACAAAAATATTCCAAAAGTGGATCAGTTGTCTGATTTTATGTTTAACACGTGATGTGTTTGAATGCTTCGATACTTTTGGTCGAAACATCTTGATGAAAGAAACCTAGCATATTGTTATGAATAGATGTTCAGCAAACATTTTTTCTTAATACTGGACAGGTTATATGAAAAATTAACTTTCTTCAGTGAACTTTCATATCCATAAATCAGAGAAGAAGCTACCTTACAATTTAGTGCCATGTGCTCAATGATATAAAACATAATTAGGATGATTTTAAGTATTTCAGATATTGATCATTATTATGAATTAAAACAATACTGTATTCTTTATCTATGATAGATTCTATATTGAAACAACTCATTTTCTTTGTGATACCTTGAAAGACTAAGTTCTATTTTTGGATTAGGAGAAGGCTTGCACTAATGACATGACTTATTTATAATCATCTGACCTCATTCCGAAACATAAACGTAATCATTTATAGACTAGAAAAAAGTCTGTTTATTGTGGTTTCAATTATTTCGACAATGGAGAAAATTATTCGCAAATGGATCATTTGTATGCCTATCTTAAAACCCAATATATTTAAATTACTCTGATACTTTAGGTCGATAAATAATGATAAAAAAATATATATATCACTAAAAAGTATTGTACAACAAATTTATTTTTATATTCTGTACGGCGTATTTTTTAAACTCAAACTTAATTCTCCAGTATATAGTCAAATCATTTTATCAGAGAAGAAGCTGCCACTCAATAATCTTCTTCATTGGTGTATGCTCAAGGATGAATTGAAATATTCCAGAAATGAATCATCTTAATGCCTTAAGACTATGTAGTGAGCACGCTGAAACTAATGTCTTGAAATTCCCAATAAAATGCAATAATTAAATTGAACCTTTTCCATCTTAAATAAAGTATTTTTTTAAGAACAATGTTCTGTTTCAGCTAATTTACATTTTATGTTTGCTATTTGTAACCAAATATTTGATGTAAAAGCTTTAACTGAAAGAATCGAAGCTTTGTGTCCTCTGTTAATAAATAGAGTAAAGAAAAAGCGACCTTCCACTGATTTTCATTAATATGTTTTGAAAGTTTTTCCTCCAATTTAAGTAAAGACATTGAGGGGGACTCTGCCATTTTTTCAACAAACTTTTTATAAAAGTGTTTTGTAACTTTCATATTTTTTTGAAGTATCAAAATATTTTCACTTTTAATTTAATTCAACTTTCGGTGATGTTAAATCCGTTTTTCCAATGTTTAGGGATTGCTGATGATAGCGCGTTATATTTCACGAAATCTGTGTTTATATTGTATGTATTTTTAAATTGGTTGAAATTCATTAAATTGCATTTTCCTTGATTAAGTCATTAACGAAAAAATATCATTGGCTATCCATTTTCGTTTAAACGCGTATCATCCCCTACTTTGATATCATTTATAAGCTATAGTGTTTGACTTACGATTTCACAAAGGGCTGTGGTAGTGATTTGACCAATCTTTCCAGAAGCTATTTATACACTTTTCCAGAATGGATTAACTTTGTTTGAAATGGTTTCTATCTGAAATACATTTTTTCATTTCCGAATTTTTGTGTTGTGTCTAAGAGCAAGAGTTTCCATTGGGAATGAATTTCTTGACCCATCATATTTTCAAAGCTAGACAGAAGGATGCTAGATGTTTTCTAGTGATTTATATAGAACTGTACGTTTGATCTTGTTTGGTTTGCCTTCCTATATGAATTAAAAAAACATATTTTGACGTTTCTTTAAAATATTTGGAGGTGGGTTGGGAAGAATGGTAAAAAGTTAAACAAGAAAGACTTGTACCAATTGTGACTTTTCCAATTAGTGTGAGGTTTCTAAAAGACCAATCATGAGTCAGCTTTTTTAAAGCTTGTAGCTTTTCCTCATCATTATTATAAGTAATATCAGGTTCGTTTATTTCATAAGGTATACCCAAGAGTTGAAATTTACCATCATGGTTCAACATTATGTTTTCTTTTGTCTTAATCTCTTGACCACAGCCCCTTTTTGCACAAATCCATAAAGCTTGTGTGGTTTTTTTTTAATTTTATTTTAATCCAGAGCAAAAAGCAAAGGTTTTTTTGTTTTGTTTTTTTTTTTTGTTTTTTGTTTTGTTTTTTATTGTTTTTTATTTTTTACATTTTAATGCTAAATAAAGGGATTGTTCATCGTCTGCGAGCGCTAGAAAAGTATCGTCTGCGTATTTACTGACTAGATATTTCGTCGTAAATATTTCCCCCCGGCCCTAAATATCCGGATTTTTTTTAAGGATGCAATGAGCTCTACCATAAAAATAAATAAATAAGGCTGTAACGTGTCCGGGGTATGAGGCTTCTAAATTGATCAAACCCCCCAATGAAGAAGATATACTTCAGTGAACCCATTATGTGGTATATCCTGGTTTTTTAGTAAATCCTTGTAATGATAGTGAATCCTTGTCAATCTCTGTACAGTTGGTCAATAACACTACATTGTAGAGGCAAATAAGATCACAACATAAGATACTTTAAGTTTCAACAATAATTTAATAACGAAATAAATATGATATATATGGCAGGATAATACGATAATCAAACAGTGGTGAGGTAGTATATTTGGTCAGGCTGAATGTCACATTATTATATTGTATAATAGTAACTGTTGAATTCCTTAATAATTCAATTTGGTTAATGAAAGTTATTATAGTAAAATTCCTAAACGTTGATAATTTGTTGTAAATTCACCAAAAATATCAGTGGTTACGTTACGTACTAGTTCTATAAAAAATGGTTAGCGGGCGTTCCGCGGAGTCGAACTGAAACTCCAGTGTAAGTGGCAACATTAATATAGGGTAAACTACCGGACATGTGCAGTCCGCCTAACCTAAACAAAACGAAATATAAACCAAAAATATAAAGTATAAACCAGAATTGCAGACGATACTAACAACATCGCCGAAGTGGAACAAACCATGAAAAATACGAAATATGTGACGCCGAACCGTATAACAAATGCATAATAATTAACAATCAAGGTAAGTGTCATTAAAATGTACAATACATTTTGCGTATAATTTAACAGTAATAAAATAATGACGTTCGAGGACGAAGTACAATATTGAATAACCTTAACCCCTCTCATAAATATTAGAACCTTCCGTAAGCCATGACCAAAAGGGAAAACAACGTGGTCGGCAGGCACATATGAAAAACGGTATTTATGATCAATTTATCCAATAAATTGTAAGTTAAATGTAATAAACATACATAATACATATGAGGCCATATTTTTAAGTACCCATGAATTTACAGTCCTTATTTGACACCGCGGTCAACTTGGTCATTTATCAAACATAAAATAGTACGAATTACCAAACATTGTTTTAGATAGCACATTATGTAATGTTTACAGTTCAAATAGAATATTGCTGTAAGAGAATACATGTACAAATAATGATTACAAACTAATTATGTACATATGTAGAAGAGGAAAGGGGGTCTCAAAACACAAGTATTTCACATTATCCACTCCTTTAAAAAAAATTTGTCCTCGAACAAAATGTTCATTTAATATGCGTACCTATGTACATGTAATACTATGGTTAACACTTATAATGAAACATCAACATTGCATAAATTTATAACATGAAGTAATACATTTTCTTTTTCACATGAAGACAGAATAAAGTAGTGTTTGCAGTGATGACCCACTCAGATGTAGACACAGTTAAAGGTAATGTATGAATTATGACACATATATATTTATATATATATATAGCATAAATTAGTTGAACTTAAACAAGATCCATTACAAAAATGGTCATTATATATTTCAATAAAATAAATACTTTAAAAAGTCCAACCACCTCCCAAAGCATACTCAAAGTAGCTATAAATCCTAACAGTTAAATACTATTATTTATATAGTTAACAAATTTTATTAAAGTCTTTCTACCTCAGTGAAAATCTAAAATATTTCACAGTCCATAGTACAACATCATCATCAAAGGAGAAAAGTTACTTCACATCACACAGAATTCCTTTTTCCTTCAGTTTGCACGAGTTGAAGTGGAAATTGACGGTTACATCTGGATGACATCTCTTTGGCAATCATTTAAAATGAGTCCATTATCAAGATAAAAATTAAGACATGGGGAACCTGTAAGAAGGATATGATGATCTGTCTTAAATGCTTATAATTATGAGAACTCTTTGCAGATGGTTACCCAAGAGGTAGGGTCTAGCTGTGACTTGACAGAACATTGACAGGAGTCTTGCTTTGTGTTTATCCTTCCTGTGCTGATCAAGCTGTGGCCCTGTATCAAACTTTTTCATGCAACCATCAGTAATGTGTATTCCTAAAGACACTCTTAGAAAGGTAAGATTTTTGTGATCATATATGTGATGTCCACTCTGTCCAGTTGGCTGTTGTTACATGTGATCCTGATTAATTTTGAATGTTTCTAGAATTTTCTACAGTTTTCTATAATACTCTTTGAGAAGGTTATGTTTTACAATTTTATCATCATTGATAATGTTCTGTATCTTATTCAGTAGATCACTTCACTTGATATATTGAATGATAGTATAAGAATACATTTACATTCCAGTCTTGGATAAAATTATCGCTTAATGTATTCTTAACCAACACACCAATTTTGCATGATTTATCAACATACTGAGCATTCAACATTAGATCCAAATTACAATCTTGTAAAATATTCTTAATTTCCATGAGCCATTTTGAATGGTAAAAACCTTTTGAACTAAACTGATACAAAACTGAGTACAATGTGAAGGAAATTTTCTCATTTTTACCACACAAAATCCTTTGCCAGAAACCAGCCATTCTAGACTTTACTAATATACTAAGTGGTATTCTACCCAGCTCTCCATAAACAATACAATGAGGAGTGGTCTTTTTTAACTTTCAAAATTTTTTTTAAAATTCCATATGAAAGGATTCTAAAATGCTGCAGTTTTTAAAACCCCATATTTTTACACCATACAACAAAAAAGGTACAACCATGGTGTCAAAAAATTGCAGTTGCATATCAATAGTTAAATTTATTTTTCTGGATTTTCTAATAATAATATACATAGCTTTTCTGGCTTGTTGTACCAGGTGTGACTTTGCATCATTAAAAGTACCTTTACTAGAAAGAAAATATTCCAAAATATTGAAAATTTCTAACAATTTCTAGTCTATCACCATTATAAGTAAAATGTAAATTATCAGTGTTCATGTTATAGCGAGTTTTTTTCTGTTTTAAAGAGAATTAGATTGCATCTGTCAAGTTTGACAGTACAAGTACATTGCATTTAAAGAAGCTTGCAGTTCAGCAGCTGACTCTGCTAAAATAACGTATCATCACCATACAACATCAAATACAAACGTAAATAAACAGTTATCTCGTCAGTATCTAATAATTGAGCTGCCGTATTCATATCTACAAGACCATTATATAGGCATGTGACATAAATTCAACCAAATCATTAAGAAAAATGGCAAACAGAACAGGTGATAAATTTTCACATTGAGTACACCAATATTTGAAATAAAAAAAATTGGAACAAGAAATGCATTGCCGTACACAAGACTTTGCATTACTGTGTATATTTTGTATTATTTTTAACATATTTCCATCTATAGAATGTTTCAACATTTTTTTGCCATAGATAAACCCTTCGGACAGTGTCAAATGCTTTACGATAATCAACAAAAGCACAATACAATTTTCTAACTCTATGTAAACACAAGTCAATTAAATATTTAAGATTAAATATATGATCTGTTGTGTTATAGCCTTTTATAAACCCTGCTTGTTCTTCACAGAGCATGCCAGAGTATTCTAAATATTTATGCAACCTTTTATTTAAGATACAAGTGAACAATTTTCCATAACAGCTGACGTACGTTAAACGTTTAATTGAAATCGTAAGAATTATCTCCCCCATTGTGTTGTACGTCAAGACGTCGGTTACATGTTAATAGCCATTCTCTGTAAGCATTTAAACTCTTATATAGGTAGTGTGGCATGCTAGGTCTTAGATTTTTATGAAACTTGGCACACATTGAAACTAAAATTCATAATAAAATGGTTGCTATGGTCAATGGTTACCATGGCAACCAATATACATTTTTCATGGCCTAAAAAATGCTAAATTTTGATGAAAAATGACGCTTTTTTAAAAGTCTTCAATACAACAAGATATTTATATGACTTCATCTTTTTGCCAAAATACATCATTTTTATAGTTCTTTAGATAATTTCTAGTATTTGAGTAACTTTACCTAATAGGAAAAAATATCACCCGTTTTTAGATAGAATTTTTCTGAGGAAAAATTGTTGATTTTAAGCTCTTTTGAAAAGCCTGATATAAAATTTTGCGGACATTTGGGAAAAAATAAATATATTAGTATGAAAGTCCATATATAGTTCTAATATAAACTGCAAAGAAACACTTGGTATTCATATTTTGTTTTCATGTAACAATGGTCACAAACTTTTGCTTTTTTAAATAATTCGATACAAGGGATAAATACCTGAGTATTTTAAAATGGATTAAAACCAAATTTAGTTATGTGGTACTCAATAGCAAAAACAGAGAGAAAAATCAATTTTCATGACAAAAGGTCAAAGGTCAAAGTCAAAATGGCTCGATTAAAATAGAATTTTAAGGAAACTAAGCACATTTTTTCTGTGTCCTAACTAATACTTTTTTTAAACAGCATGAATAAACAAAATTACAGTTCTGGTGGACAATAACTACATGTAGCATCACAAGAATTGGTAAATACGGACAGAAGGTCAAGTTTCAAGTTCATAATGGTATATAAAAATTGTCTTTTGTCCCCCGCTTTCACTGAATTTGGGGGATATTGATTTGGGTCTGAACGTCCATTTATCCGTCAGTCTGTCTTTCTGTGACACTTTCGTTCGGCCCGATGTCTCGAGAAGCCCATGAGCCTTGCAATGAAATTTAGCATAAAAATCCCTGTGGTCTAGGGAAAGACTCCCATTGAATTTAAGGTCAAGGTCATGAATTCATAAATTCTGTCTGTCTAAACACTTTATTTCTGTGCGATATCTCGAGAAGGCTTCGAGCATTTGCATTGAAATTTTAAACCACAACTTCCTATGAACTAAAGAAGACCCCTATTGATTTCGAGATCAAAAGGTCAAAGGTCAATGTCAAAGATTTATACATTCTGTTTGTGTGTTAAACTTTCATTTCCGAGCGATATCTCAAGGACCTTTTGCAATAAAATTTTAAATCATAACTCCCTATGGTCCTGCCCGCTCCTCTTAAAATGTCCCGTCCCCACCCCCCACCCCAACCCTTATAGATCCGTACATGCTCTTCTTTTTTTTTTTTTTGCTTAAGCAGGGGACACAGAGCTATAGCTTGTCAGCATAGCATTTATACTTGGATATTGTCAAAGCGTATGTTTTATACCCAATTTATTTTACTGAAACTGGTAAATAAATAACATTCTCACCTTTAGCTTGATGCGTAATGTGAAAATGCTATGAGAATGTTTTTAAGGTCATTTATTGATAAAAAAGTAACCAAGTCAAAATATTGAAAGCCTATACACTTACCATATTGAGTGACTGGTACGTAGAGAATTGTGCTACATGCATGTAGAAACACTCTATAGAATTTGTTGTTTTTGTAGACTAAGTCCTTGTTCTAAAATGAACATTTTTGGCCCCATCCAACAGCCTACGCTTTTCCAGTGACAGTCAAATTATGTTTTCCTGTGAGTTTTTTCAGAGACGTTGACAAAAAAAGTCTAAATCCATTTTACTTTGCAATATTATTCTTAAAAACTTGAAAATTTAGAGACATTGATGATAAATATTTCAACCCAAATATGCATGGGTTTACACATACATGTAATAGATCCGCTATTTCCCAAATTTAATCAATAATAATCTGTTCTAAAAATCTGCTGGACCTGTTCAGATAATCTGTTTTTGTGCTTTCATGAATTTATGTCGGTTGCTAAATTTAAGTTGGCTGGTTACCTTGATTGGATAGTACACCTTATGGCGTGTAATGTAAACAATTTCTAAAGTTTAGTCCTTGAAAATGTTGAAAATAAATAATCTGTCTCCGCCTTCTTCCTAAAAATTATATATACAGTATCGTATTACCAATGACCAGGACTTACTCTACCCCTTCCAGGAACCATGCACTTACCCACATAAATTGGTATGAGGCATTTGTAAAAAAAAAAAAAAAAAAAAAGGAAAAAAAAAGAAGAAGAAATAAAAAAAGAAATAAAAAGAAAACACGGATCCCTGTTAAACGTTAAGAAGTGGTGCATTCATAAGTGATGAACCCCACCCCGCCCTCATTCCCGAGGTATAGAATTTTTTTTTTGGGGGGGGGTTAAATTTTATGATTTTTTTTTCTTTTGGTAGAAAGGGGTGGGGGGTGTCAGAAATTTATTTATGTTTTCATTGTTAATAAGATACAGCTAGACAGGTTTAATATTAATTTTACTGCTAAAAGGTCTAAATGTATCTCAGTCTAGGGAAATGATAAACCGTTAACTTTATTTATGATTCAGAGAATTTGTATGTCCCCCCCCCCCCCCAAAAAAAAGTATAATTTTGACTGGTCGACAGGAATGAAACAAAATATTTTTATTATTGGCCTTAATTTTTTTTTTATTCTTTTTTTTTTTATTGGGTAAAGATCTTTCCCCTAAAGAAAATTCTTGCTTCAGCAACATTATCAATCTCTATCAAAATGTTTTTAAAATCATTGAATAAAAAAAACCCAAAGTCTTAAATATACACACATAACTTTTCTCTCTTTTTTCTTTCTTTTTTACAGATTATAAAAAGATTGAGTTTTCTGTTACATCCCTCACTAAAAACTGTGGATTTGGATTTTTCTTCTACATGTAGCCTTTAAATAGAGATAAAATATACTTTTTTCGTTCTTTAATTTTAGGATGGGTGTATTTTTCCTAGTCAGATTATTTATTTTCTTGGTAGTGAAGGACTGATTATTTATTTCCAAGATGATCCAGGACAGATTATTTATTTTCTGTTTCACCTTAAAAAAAAAGTGTAAAGAGTCAAAAAAAAAAAAAAAAAAAAAAAAAAAAAAAAAAAAAAGAATCGCCCAAACTCTATTTCGTGGGAAGGGGGGGGGGGGGCAGGCACTTGTTTTGGTAATATTTTTTTAACCCATAGTATAATAATATTAATACTTATTATACTATGGGTTACTATGGGTTAAAAAAAATATTACCGAAACAAGTGCCTGTGGGTGTTGGTGTGGTTGTAGCACTTATCAAGAATAGATTACCAGGGGGTATTTATTTTCCTGTCAGTCGAGGAAAGATTATTTATTTTCAACATTTTCAAGAACAGATTATTAGTTTCTAAAATCTGTCACCCCCCCCCCCCCACCCCCACCCTTTTAATCAAATGGTCCTCCCTTTAATGGCAGGCATCAACTTACATCACATCATTCAATACAAACTTGATACACCTGTACTTTGTTGTTGCCAAGCCTATTTTTTATCCAACTTTCAACTTCCAGTTTTGTACGATCATGTTAATGTAGCTTGACGTTAAATATTTAGGTAAAATCAAAAGCCTACTTCTCTCACATTTATTTATAATTCAGTTTTTTTTTCACATTCGAAAGACTGGCGTTCCAGGCTGTTATTCATTGAAATATATCACTGTGACTGAGACACTGTATCTCTTCTTACAACCAATTCAATATAATTCTGATATCTTAAGTCTATCTTTTTATCCCCATTTTGAAACTCCTAAGACCTTGTGGCTTAGGCTTCAATATCATGATAGTGTACAGAGGTGATTTCTTGTACCATGTGATCTTGTACATTTCGCCATTGTTCACAAATCAAAATTACTCTTTTGCATCCAGGAAAAAAAACAAAGAGGTTAAAATTTACACGCACATTGAATAAACAGAAAAAACACACTTGATTTTACTTGAAATCCAGGATATATGTTGACAATGTAAACAACTTCCAGTCAGTTTTGTCCAATGATTTTTTTTCACACTAAAGAGCTCACGATTATCAAAGGGAGATATATCAATTTTAAATGAATGTCTGCTATTTTAATCATAGATTTCTCATATTTATAGACTGAATACCAGCAATGTTTTTAATTGCGTTTTAAAATCAGATGTACTACTTTTTATTTCTGTGAGTAACATGAATTGAAGTAGCCGCATTTCATTGTATGACATTCCCAAAAATTGCATTTTTTCAGAAAAAAATCAACTTTAAACACCGTTTCCATGGTAACTTCTCAACATTCATATGATCTAACAATATTTTTGGAGTAATTTATAAGGTGATAAATTTTAGCCAAATTTGAAAAAAATCTGTGACTATGCGTGCCACAAAAGTTTAAGTGGTTACAGAAAATGGCTATTAATTAATCATAATTACCATTGTATATATCAGAGTGAAAAGGATTCTTTAAGTTGCATTCAGTTGTATCCAGTTCCCATTTTTAATTATGTTATAACATTTGTTAAAATTATATTAAAAAAAAAAGATTCCCAACAGTACTATCAGTTCTTTGATTTTTTTTTAAACAAAACGCCTACTAATATCCGCGCCTGACACACTTAGCAAACAGGAGATAACTCTCTTTTGTTGACATCTATTTTTAGAACAATAACGGGATATTTTCAAATATTCTCATTTGGAGTTGTGTGCATAAAGTAAACTTTTTACATTGATTAAAATAGATATGTCCATCTTAAAAGCAGAAGTCGATACATTTATTTAAACAAGGCAACGCTGTTTGTGAATAATCATAGAATATTAAATAAATATCGTAATTTTTTTCTTCAGGAACACACATTCCTTTTTACGTACGCATAAACAATTTGTATACATGTAAAAAGAACTGGGTGGGGTTTTCTTTGTTTTTTCCCCTGGTTAGTAACTCGATCATTTTTTAAATTAATAAAATTTTTGTGCAAAAAATGTAATGGTCATTTAGGAGAAATTATTCCTAGATATGTGCAAATTCAGACTGACTTTCCATTCCATGAAATAATGTGCATAAATTTTCAATAATTCCCCACTGTTATTAAAGGCAATATATATTTATAATTTGTTAATTCATAAATATTTTCTCGCTTATTTGATCTATTTTATGATTTAAACTGTCATAATAATTTTTTAAGAAATGTACTAGCTGCTTTAATTCGTACACTGGGTGAAATTAATAGTCAGTTTTCTTATTTTCTACTTATAAAATACAAAAATAATTTCATTTGAGAATCAGGTCATGATGTTCAATAATTTCATTTCAAAAACACAATAAGCTCAGAGAAGTTTTGTCCCTTTTTTGCCGCTATTGGTCCATGGCCTTTAGAGGCAAACCCGAAATACTCTTTGAGGACCAATAGAGGCAAACGAAAAATATATATGTCTAATATGTTTTTATTATAAGGTTATTTTTCAATGATATTCAGAGAATCTGTTTAAAACTGCTTATTGTAAAGTATATAAACTGAAAAAAGCAGTTAAACATATCCTTCTCATATAAAACACAATGTCGTCGCTATTGGCACACACAGACGCTCTTGGCGCTATTGGCACAGATTCGGTTATATATATATATATATATATATATATATATATATATATATATATATATATATATATATAATTTAATTTTGTTTGTATTCTAGCCTCTGATTGGTTAATATCCAAAAAGGAACACAAATTATTTCTGTATAACCTGGTTTGGTATGGGGACACACCCCCCTGACAACCAGCTGAATTGTCTGTATCCATGCAATCCTCTCATTTCCAGTCCTCGGGATTCATGGAAAATTCCAGATTTAATAAATGTACCTTTAACTTCAAACAGTAACTCGGATCTTACCACATGTAAACAAAAAACATGGCTGCTAGGACTATGTATCAGTTTTTACCTCCCCTTGCTTCCCATCACTTCCGTTAATAGGGTTGTATTATTGAGCGGCAAATTTGAACTAATAAAAAGCAACGAAATTTTACACCCAGAGTTGTTTAGTGATTTTAAAATTAAATTATAAGGAATGACTCTAATTCTTGGCCAAATTATTCGAGGATAACCTGGTTTGGGTCAGTTTACGCTGTTTTATAATCCGCTTCGCGGATTATAAAGCGTAAACTGACCCAAACCAGGTTATCCTCGAATAATTTGGCCAAGAATTAGAGTCATTCCTAATATATATATATATATATAAGGAATGACTCTTATTCTTGGCCAAATTATTCGAGTATAACCTGGTTTGGGTCAGTTTACGCTTTATAATCCGAGAAGCGGATTATAAAACAGCGTAAACTGATCCAAACCAGGTTATACTCGAATAATTTGGCCAAGAATTAGAGGCATTCCTTATAATTTAATTTTAAAATTATTAAATAACTATAGGTGTAAAATTTCGTTACTTTTTATTAGTTCAAATTTGCCGCTCAATAATACAACCCTAGAAACGGAAGTAACGGAAGTGATGGGAATCGAGGGGAGGTAAAAACTGATACATAGGCCTAGCAGCCATGTTGGTTGTTTACATGTGGTAAGATCGAATTATTGTTTGAAATTAAAGGAACATTTATTAAATCTGGAATTTTCCATGAATCCCGAGGACTGGAAATGAGAGGATTGTATGGATACAGATGATTCAGCTGGTTGTCAGGGAGTGTGTCCCCATACCAAACCAGGTTATACAGAAATAATTTGTGTTCCTTTTTGGATATTAACCAATCAGAGGCTAGAATACAAACAAAATTAAATTATATATATATATATATATATATATATATATATATATATATATATATATATATATATATATATATATATATATATATATGTATAGGATCTGTTTGAAATGGGAGTGATTGCCTCTTTCACAGGTCAAATATACAGAAGCGTGTATGTCTCTTTACTTGTGTTAAAGCTTATACATTGTCTTATACCTGTATTTTATTGTCTTATCAACATAAAGTGTTAGAACTCCTACTCCTTATTTATACACGTATTTTGAATTATATTTATTGTATAACATATCTTAAAGTATCCTATTTATTTTGATTTTTTTATTGCTATAATTTTTATGAGATGCATTACTTTGTTCTATTTTAAGTAGAATTGTTTTCTTTATAAACTTATATATACCGTGTTGTCCGTGGTTGCAAACGAGTAGAATTTCAAAGTAGTCTTGTATATATTCTGAGGGGGAAAAGATCGAACGTACATGTAGAAGGACAATGCGAAAACCATCGATTCCATGTTATTAAAAAATGGTGCTTTTTCGAAATTTCTAATATTGTCATTAAAATGGACTACACATAAAATAAAAAAGAAATGAAAATATAACTATACTTATTGCAAACAAAACATAGGACTAATGCTTCTGTTACTATGAACTTATATTCACAAAAATCCCTTAAAAATTAAACAAAAAACATTAAACCTTCATAGTAACTCCATTGTTCAAAATGGAAGGTTCATGTTATGTCGTCACACCGGTTAAAACCCAAGAACCGAGCCTTTCAGAAAATCGCTCATGAGTTAAATACGAGTTTTCCTCTATTTAAAAAAACTTCAATGACGTCACCCATTGTTATTAGTCTACGTACATTTGACCGATTCAACCATCACTAGTTGGATATTTAAAGATTCAACTGTTCATCAGTTGGATATTCAAATATTCAACTGCCTATCGGTTGGATATTTAAATATCCAACTGTGCATAAAAACATAATTAAGCAATGAACAAAAGAGATAAAAAGGTTTAAAAATGCATTTCCAATACACATGAAAAAATAATTATTATTCCGAATTCGCCACACTATTAGAATTTATTTTGCTTAAAAGGGTACCTCCAAAGCACACGGAATAAATTACTTCGCATTTTTCACAGCATTAGAATCTTGTTAAAAATGCACTTCCAATGCACACAATTAACAATTCCTCCGAATTTTGCACCCTGTTAGAATCTTGTCCTCAATAAAATATCCAAAATTTATCCGATGGCATTTTTACTGATATGTTTCAGGTCTTAAATTTTCTAAGCTTCACTTTTTGAAATGCTTATAAATATATTTTCACCTTGAACCTTAAACCACATCACTTCCTGTTGCTAAATATTTCAAGGGGGTCCGTTATAAGCAAATCCCCTCCGATTATTCGAGGTTCTTCTCTGTTCTCATACTTTCCCAGCCTACTCCCCAAAACAAGTTAATAAATTGACAGCCCATCTATGTTTTGACACCGTTTTTCTTGCAGATCTTGATATGGAAAATTTTTAAAACAGGTTCCGCATAACAACGACAATTTTTTCCACCCATTTTAGCTAGTAATGTCCAACTGGAACTCCACAAGATTCCAACACTTTTCCTCAACAAATCTTCATCTTATATGAAATGATGTAACCAACTTTTTATCAAAATTGTGTAGTTTTCTTTAGCCTCCAGGACAAAAGAATTAAAAACACTATCTGAATCTCTCTAAATTTACTTTGGGATAAAAAAAAAATCTTCGTCTGATTTCGTGACTGTTCAGTAAAATGGAAAGGTTTTAAATGACATTAGCACCAGTTTCATACTCACTAGTCCATGAATAAAAGGGTTTTTCGATTAGGTTATTGTGTTGTGTCACTGTTGGATATTTAAATGGGCTAAATCCTATTGTATTACTGCAAACTTGGATATATGAATGGATAAATGTCTCTTTAGGGTCCAAAGTGGGGATTTTTTAAAGGAAGAAAAATAACTCGATAGCTTACGCGGGTTATGTATTTTTATGCAACCTAGTTATAGGTTGGTGGTAAGGGCAGAAATATTTTTGATTTTCTTCTTGAGACAATAAATTGTTTATTAAGTATCCCTTTTCATATGTCTTACAGAAATATCAATGATGGACCAGACTCTAAAGAAACAAGTACAAGAAAGTACGTATCATTAGAAAAAAATAATCTACAGAAAAAAAAAAAAAAAAAAAAAAAAAAAAAAATAGAAAATTTTCAGAGTCATGCTTACAAGATAAAATTTTATTATTTTTTTTTTCTGTATATAACTGTTTTCATACAACAAAATGTTCTTGTTTATTTGATGTAATGATTATTCAGTATATTATTAAGGTCGGAAAACCTGTTCATGTTTTTTTTCAGACACAATGCGAACGGGAGCACCATACAATCAGCAATGACTGTTTGGGGTTATGTTCTGCTCATTGTATTCTTATTCACCATGTCATAAATTTAAATCACATAGAAATGATAAATATGAACCAAATTTGTTTTCTGTAGATTAGATTTACATCCAATGGTTTTTTATTAACTCAATTGTATAGAAACTTATGTACCTAGCTTACTCCTTAAAGACGTACAACACACTGGGGGAGATACTAGTAACTCTTCCGATTTCAATTAAACGTTTAATTTGACGTCAAATTTGACGTTTATAATAAAGCTTCAAAATAACGAGCGATTCGATCTCGATGTAATTAAAAGAAATTTATGGGATTGGGGGCTTGATGTGGTTTCTTTAGAAATACCAAATCCTATCCTTAATTATTTGCGCTTTTGATTTAACCCCCCCCCCTCCAGAAAAAAAGGGAAGAAAAGAAATATTATGTTTTAAATTTCTTTAATGTCATATGAAAATCGTATCCGTGATCAGCTCAACAACATTCTTTATCTTTTCTTATGATACATTGCTTCCTTTGGTTGCATTTGGCTACATAACATTCACATTGCCAGATCACGGTTCTATCTTAAAATTAAGAATTTGCTCTATATAAAATACTGATTTGTTCTCCGTTTAAGAAAAATAATGGTTTAAAACCCGTTTCCAAAAGTTTACTGATCAAAGAGGAACAACTGTAAAAATTTGGGAGATTTTTTTCGCCTCTCTTAGTTGAGTTATTTCCGCATGTTTGCCGAACAGTTATGAAGACACATTTACAATGAACTCAGGAACTAAGAAAAAATCTATAATACATGTACATGTATATACTAAGTAATTACCAAAAAATGTAATAGAATTGTTTACAGAAATGGTCCCTATTAACGATCGAATATCTTATATGCGGCAAACTGGCCCTATCCGACCTCTACCACTGTCAACAAGTTCAATGCGCATTTCCTCGAAACTAAACAAAACGTTTCACTGTACATAAATATTTTGGCACAAAAATAAAAATTTAAACAGAGATGGAGAATTTACAGTTTGATAAATTGAAGTTAATGTGGACGAATACGAAATTTCCATTTCATCTATAGAAGCAACAGAATGATGCATACAGTGGGGGTTGGGGTACTTTTAGACTCCTTTCTTCATGCTCTTGTTTGAAATGAATAAGAAACAATATATGCCATTTACCAGTCTATTTACATCATAGAAGAGTTGAATTTTCACCATTGTGCGTTCACTTTTAATGAAAAATAAAATTAAAATTCAATGTAAGTTGAATTTATATGCAGGTATACAGTATCCGCATCGTTATTCTTTACAATTCTATCGTGTCCTATCGTGCGTTTATCCTATCGTATCTTTTTTTTTTTTATCAATAATGGAATTAATCAATAACAAGTTATTCATTTTTCAGAAACACTAGTAGAAGCACTTTTTTTTATTAATATTTGGTAACACACGTGTACATGTAGTTAAATTTTTATGCCTCTATTCTAAATGTATGCACAATCAATTATCTAAAGGATTGTTTCCAAATGATTCATAAAGGCATATACAATGTAATGCATGATCTTGATAACATTTACACACAAATTTTGTCTGTACGTGCAAGTATGTACATGTAGTTCATATTTATTTTTTTTTTCTATTTATTTGTTTCTCTTATGTGTCTAACTAAAAAATAAATTACAATTTATAATGCATGAGCATGTTCTATTCAATTCACCATAATTATAATTATATATTATAATGTAGATGTTTAACCATTTTTACTTACTACTGCCTTTAGAAAATCGAGAAAAAAAATCAGTATACATCTTACCTATTTCGGCGAGGAAATGAACTGAGTATATACTGTACACTGACAGACGGAAGCGCTCCAGTACTTAAAGAACTGACACCTATATGTACACTGTCTTCCTGTCAGGTCAAGACCCAACCCCCTACCCCTACATGACACCTTAGCCCGTGTGTATTCAACGTCAACATACCTGAACTGCTCTCTCACCTGGTGTCAAATATTTACCTTGAACCCTTCTGGGTATAAATATAATTATGCAAAAATTTATATGAAATCGCCCGGTTTTGCTTCGATACACAAGACATGTAAATGCCTTGAATTTAATTTCATAAGTGTTTATCAATTACATATAATACTTGACTATATTCAAGAAGGCAATATATATTTTAATTTTTTTTTTTTTTGAATCGGATTTTTTTTTTATTTCAGTGGTTAGCGCACCCCCCCCCCCTCCCCCCGCTGACTGTGCCTCAGGTGGGATTAAGACTTTCATAATTTACAAACTTTTGTTTTATTTTGCCTATATAGCCATAAATAAGATAAGTTTAGTAACAAATAATACAGAGTCTAATAGAAATGATTTACAGTTATTCAGTCCGAAAATCTGCTTGTCATATTGTGGAAATTTATTTTACATTATTATTTATTTGTGTGTGAATCAGCTTAGCATACGGTTAGCTATGGTAGATATAAATTCTGTTAATGTGAATATTTATAACCAGCTTTTCCGCGACAAATTACATTGCTTTTCCGCGATTATATTTTTTGCTTTTCTGGGATTTAATTTAGCACTTATCCTTTCCGTTAGTCAGGTAAATACTCTTTCTCCCTGCTATCAACCGGCTTCAATCTTTTTTTTTTTTTTTTTTTTTTTTTTTTTTTTTTTTTTGTCTTTACTGAGATTTTTGTCAGTATTCTTTTTGTTTCTATCTCGGCAATCTGTAATTGTGGCTTTGCATATTTTATCTTTATCGGTAAGACACATCGCCATTATTTAAAACATTGACCTTTCTATACGTAAATCCATCGTTTGTAATATATATTTGTTACCACGAGTTGGTTCGTTATGAACAATTTCCATGGCACCTAAAACATCACCGACCAGTGTAATATGTGATTCATTCAATTTTTATCACAGTGTGATACTATCGAGTAGAACTTTACAGGGAGATACATGATAATCCGGTAAATATCGACAACACTTTGATGTAAAGTACTTACCGTGACAATTTAAAAATCGCGAAAAGGAAGTATCGAAAAAAGGAGAAAACATACAACTTATAGTAAAATTCAATCGCGGAAAAGCAGTATAGGGTAGTCGCGGAAACGCAGACAGGTTGCAAAAATAAAATCGCGGAAAAGCAGGTGGGCGAGGCTTGTGTAGAAAGAATTTTCATTTCTTTAGGGGCGGGGTGGGGGTGGGGGGTCTAAAAAGAAATGTTTTGACAAGAAAACAAAACAGGCTAAAGACATTATTGTTGACGGGCGATATTATATAAGCATTATATTTTACTCTATACTAAACATGTTGGTACACTGTAACATTTTTAGGTACACGACTGCGTTCTCCCTTCTGGGTCCTATACAGGCCTATGACATTGGAAATACCAGAGAATAAATACAAAAGAATGGAAATGCGATATTCTTTTCGGATACTAGATGATCTAGTGACGTTTATTAATTTTGTTAAATTCGATTTCTGTCGGCCGTTATCCTTCTTCATATCTTCATATATATACATATACAATGTATGTACTTGGAATATGTAAATGATTAATTTTCGTACCGGTTATATATTTGTGACATATACATGTATATTTATAGAGGAGAGATTATATAATCACAGTCCAGTGCACAGCCTGTGTCAACGCAACTAGCATATTTCAGCAAGTAACGTGTTTAAAACTGACTGGTAAACTATTTTCGTAAGATTTGAATTATTAAATACCGATAATTTAAATTAATGCGATTTTGGATACATCACAGACTTCTAGCAGAAGATATTGAATCCAAATATTTCATTTATAACAGAGTTCTTCCGGATATATACTCAATATTTGATAATAAATTTATAAGGTTTCATTTGTTAAATTCTGAATATATTTATAGCGTTTCATGAATTATTGCACCTGGTTTTAAAACTTCGATTGACTACGGAATTTTTGAGCCACCATCATTAAATTTAAATCTCTGTTTTTAAACGACTAAAATTCAAATTTAACGATTCGAGGGAATTTCGACATTTGAATTATTATACAAGCAATCGCATAATTCCCACCAAAGAGTGCAATTTACCTAAAATAATTACAGTTTGAATTTTGTGACGAACCATTATTGACAAAAAAACAAAACAAAAACAAAACATGTTTCTTGTACAAAGCATAGTTACCTCAAATGTTTAATCATAATACATTTAATATATTTAAGCATTTAGATTTGCGGCTTTGTAAGTAATTAAAATCATCATACTACAGTGTATCTATAAAGGAAACAACTCGTCTTGTCAAAATACGTTTCGCATTTTGAAACAATCCTATCAGGTTTTGCGTTTATCCTATCGTTTATCAGGTCTATCGTGTTTTGCGTTTATCGTATTTTGCGTTTATCGTGTTTTGCGTTTATCTTATCGTGCGTGTATCCGGTCCTATCGTGCGTGTATCCTATCGTATCGTGCGTTTAACCTATCGTATCGTGCGTGTATCCTATCGTATCGTGTATCCTGTAAAGAATAACGATGCGGGTACTGTAAAATTGAATGCATGTGTACATGTATGGACTACATATACATATTGGACACGTGGACATAAAATCCTTGGAGAATAAGTTTTACTTTTATTCTAGTAGAAGTAATTGAGAGTTTAGCTCTTATTCTAGTTGTCAGAATTTAATCTGCATGGATGAATGAACTAATTAGTACTTCAGGGATTTAAAAAATTAAATATATATCTACAGGGTAACCGATGTTTCATCAAGCTCTAATAGACTGCGTCAAAGGGAAAAAAAGAAAGGGGGGTTTCGTTAAAAATGTCCTATACATCTGCATTTCAATGCACTGAAAAGTTTTAAGAAGTCTGATATATACGGTAAATAATTTTTTTTTTAAGCAAAAGATATTTTCCAGCCTGGAGTTTTTCATGTGCATTTGTAGATATAACATTGTTTTCGTCCCACGCCTGAAAGACCCCTGAGAAACGTGACTTACGGAGAAAAGAAGGGGCCGGGGTGATGATTTTCGCTATAAACTCAAAACGGCTCTTTTAAAAAATTACAAAAAATTATGAAGATTACTTTTGTAACCAGTTACATGAAAAAATAAGTTTTCCAAAATTATACGATAGGTTTTTTCATTAAAAAATATTTAAATTGAAAAATACGTATTTTTCAAGGCTTAAATGAACCATAGTTTTTCAGTTTAAGTTCTACAAAAAAAAATTGCCGATGTGTACCTCTACAAAGATACTTTATTTGTGTGGATAATGGTTAAATGAATGAGTCAATGAAATTTGACAGCCAAACTAGCTCGATTTTTTTTTTTGAAAATCAAGGATTTTATAACTAGCCGATTGGAAATTTCTGCTCCGCGGGAAACACCAAAAGGGGGGGGGGTAACTTTTGGAACTTCCTGTCCAAATACGACTCGGACGATTTTGTCCAAAATGCGCAAATACATTGTATATATAGTCATGTATAAATTATTCAAAAATAGCGAAAATTAAACGACAGGAAATTTTTGGGAGTTGGTGTGTTGTACGTCCTTAAATCATATTAATGTATTTTCATTATCATTATTATTATTTTTCTTTATATATATATATATATATATATATATATATATATATATATATATATATATATATATATATATATATATATATATATATATATATATATATATATATATATATATATATATATATATATATTTTATGTCATACGAAGTAAAATCATTTCAAATATAACTCTCATTGATTGATTAATAGTATGTTATTTTATGTCCCGTTCGAGAATTTTTCACTCAAATAGAGACATCACCATATACTGGTGATGACCTTCAAAAGTCATTTACTCGGCACTCAGGGCCATTGAGCAGTGAGAGTTCTTTATCGTGCCAAGGTCTACCGTAACACGGGGCCTCGGTTTTTGACGTCTCATCCAAATGATCCGTAACTTTCACTTCAATGTTCCCAGCGCTTGGCGAAGGAACAGATGCTACCTATTTTCAGTCGCACACGTGATTCGAATACATGACCTTCCGACCAGGGAACGAGCACTTTACCGACTGAGTTACCCAGATGGTAAATATAACTCTGAATATAATTCTGAAAGGCATATACATTCTTTTAGATGTTACTCTTTTTGAGGCCCTGTTGTTTCATTAGCTTCATGTAAATGAAATTTAGGGAAGCTTTCCTAATTTTTCCATCATGTTTTACATTGTAAGAAGATTATTTAGGAATTTGATAGGTATGTGTTTATTAAAAAAGAAACATTATCTACATGTGCAATGTTGCACTATTAGATTTTAGACCAAAAAAAAAAATAGTAAAGAAAGGGAGTGTTTCTAAACTATGGAATATAAAAATTGGAATTTCTTAAAGTTCCTTTTTGAACATGTGCACATATTTTACCCAGGTTTATTATCAATAAAATTCACAATTGTATATATATGATCATCATTCTTCAAATTAAAAAGCTTCAAATGAATAATTTATTTTCACTTCAGAAAAAAACCTATTGATGTGTGAATCTTTCTGGGAGTTATATAAAATGATTCTTAGTATATTCATCAAAATACTTCACTTTCCCCCAACGCTTTGTGGTAAGCGGCATTTTCTTTAAGGATTTCACACTCATTTTAAAGAAAAAAATGTCATAATCAATGTCTATAAGTACTTTCATTACTTTGATTGGCTTAAAAAAAGCAAGGGCGGTTTTTTCGAAGAAAAATTTATGCAAATTTCACGAAAGGAAAATTATACATGTAAATGTTTTTTTTTTAACTTAAGAAAAATGTTTGTTTCCTCAGCGATACATTGTAAGACATATTATCTTCAGAGTTAATCCCTCTGAGTCATGAGCTCATCACCTGGGCCAAAGGGTCTCAAGAACCGCTGAACCTATTTCAAACAAACTTGCCACAAAGCATCTTTGGTTGAAGGGGATTAAGTTTGTTCACAGGAAATTATGACCTCTTGATATAGTGTGGGGTCACAACAGGGGATCAAAGTTTTACCACAGAACATATAGGAAATATCTTTAAAATCTACTTCCAAGAACAGCAAAATCATAATAACATATCTAAATAGAAGCCCCCTCAGGTAGTGTAAATTGAACTTTGTTCAAATCATGACCCCGGGACAGGGATCAAATTTAAACAGGATTCTATAGAAAATCTTTAAAAATCTCAAGATCATCAAAGCCATGATTAGTCAAATTAATACAGAATCATCCCCAAGTCTTGTAGATTCGAGATTGTTCAAATTAGGTCCCCATTGGTTTTGGGTGGAATAGAAATTGAGTATCAAGTTTTAACATAGAACTACTGTAAACTAACCTTATTCGCGAGCGAGAAATAATTGCAAGTTTCGCGAATTTCTTTCATCGGCAAAACATTTTCGTCGCGAAACTATTCTTCACCTATGCATTTATATACAATCTTTTCTCAGTCGCGAACATATGAAGTCGTAGATGGACTCCAGGCTGAAGTATTGCGAAAAATAGGAAATGTATTTAAAAAATATTTTCCCAGGAACAGCAAATCCATGGATAGTCAAATTTCTATGGAAGCATCCGCAGGATGTTTAGATTCAAATATGTTCAATTCATGATCCCAGGGAGTACAGTGGGGGTCCCAATGGGCTATCAAATTTTTTGTAGGAATACACAAGAAAAAACTTTAAAAAATTTCTTCTGGAGAACAGCAGGGTCATGATTAGTAATATTAATATAAAAGCATCCTCAGGTTTATAAGAGTCAATATAATCCAAATCATGAGTGGGGTAACGTGGGGTCAAAAGTTTTACATTGTAATATATAGGATATATCTTTTAATAAAAGATTATCTTAAGAACAGCAAAGTCATTATTATTCATACTAATAATCAAGTAGTATAGTTTCAAGATCGTTCAAATCATGAACCTTTTGAATAAGTTGTGGCAGAAATGGGGGATCAATGTTTAACATAGGAATATTATATATGGAGGTAAATATGGCTTTCCGGATTTAGATCGCGGTGTAACTGGCCTGTCATTGATCAGAAGTGTTAATTACTTTTATATATATCTATACTACTATATTAAAATAATAGACTCGAATTTTTGGCCTTTAATACCGATAAATCGGAAGAGTACTGCCTATTGTTTTATATATTTTAAACATCATTGGTACTTGAAGATTACCAATTTGTTTTTATTTTTTCTCAATTAAGCTTCGCTAATTAATAATCAACGAAAATTCCTCAAAAAATTCCGGAAATCATCTGGATTTTTTGTATTTTACAATCTTGCGCGTGCGCATTACATTCACGCTAAATCACGGTGTTCAAATCAGAGAAGACAAAAGTACTAAGTAGATATATATTTGTTATTTTATATGAACAGAATATATAGCAAATTTCCAATGAAAATTTACACGTATTTGTATTATCGTTTCTGAGTTTATCCATGCAAATGTGATATTGTGGCCACGTGGGTAATCATTCGCCATCTCGGAGACACATTTATTATACATGTACATGTATGTTATTTACGTCTCTGGCCATCTCAACGGAGGCAAAAACCTCATGATCGTAGGAGCAATATTAATATAACTACCCGATTTTATTTTATCCTTCCTTTCTTTTATGCTCTTTTTAGGGGAAGGGGTGTGTGTGTTACAACTCCAGCTAGAATCACATTTTTGTGAATTCGAAGTAGGCATTCTTTTTCCGCCAAAAATTACAATAAAATTATTTTCATTTCTTAACTTTGAAATAAATCGAAATAATCAAATAACGTCAATATAACCGATATTTTCAATTTGTCAAAATGATTGCAACTTGAATTTGTTCGCCATGTTTGCTATTACCTTCACTGCTGAGATTTATAACGCGGTAAATATGAAACATAAACTAAGGGCAAAGAAATATTTGATTCCATGCAATAAAATTCACATTATATTTCTTACGAGAGTGTAGTAAAATTAATAGCATTATTGTAGGCTTATAGCTTTCTTATGTAAATATATGACCTCTGACCCTGACGTTATATATAAAAGGGACAGCCTGTTCTTCTAAATATGTAAAGGTTGTCGTGGTAACTACGCTTAATAGGTAGTCTGAAGTCAGCCCTTGCGGCCCGAACAGTTCATTCTATCAATGCTGCTAAAATATCGATCATTTGCATAGGCGTCGGAAGCAAGTTGAAAGTGGGGTGGCTAAATGAAAGTGGAGGGGCTAAACCAGCGAAAAAAGGTATGCCCCAATTTTCAATACCTATAGTATACTATGTCTATCTTTGGAAAAAAAGTGGGGGAGGGGGGCTAAGCCCCCCCCCCCCCGTTCCGACGCCTATGATTTGTAAAATATAATCCATGCATAGTAAATCTCAAAACTATGAGGTGGGACAAAATTAAGATCATAAAGAATATTTATTCATTGATGAAATGAATTATATTTAATCGTAGCAAACAAACTAACGTTTAATTTAATCGTCAAAAGAAAAAATACACCAGCGTGAAAACAAGTTGTCTTCTTCAGCAGCCATGACAGTGTGATGTAATGACTTTTGATTGAAAACGTTTAATACAGCAGAAGATTAACTTTTGTTATTACTAGACAGATATATAAATGTTTATGAGGTATATTTTTTATTTTTGCTGCATTATTTACGTATGAAGTAAGAAAAATTCCCATATTTAGATCAAGATCCTCTCCCAAATTCTCATTGGCTGTCCGAAAATAAAATCGGTTAAGGTCAATAAACTTTAAAGTTTGGTAAACTCAGACTTTACTAAATATTTTGGAAAAAAAATGCTTTGAATAATTACATCAAAAACATTTATTTTAAAATGTTTCTGATTACATTGTATGATTTCAATTAAAAATGGAAATGATATGGTATGATCCAAAATGAGTTGTACCCCCCCCCCCCCCCATGAAAAGGCTTCATTATTGCAGCAAGAAGTACTTTCAAGTTCCTACTTTCCTACTTAGGATACCCTTGGTAAATGTCCGATATGCACATGGATGCATTCATAACAATGTCAACCCGTTCACGCACGGGTCAAAGTCTAGTATAAAAAAAAAAACATGCCATTATGCCATCTGTCCTGTAATTCTTTGATGGTATAAATTTGATAAATCAACTATAAGCACTGTGAAATTTTTTTATGTGTATCTTTTGCCGTTACCTGTTATATTATCAAACAAACATTACAAATTAAATGAAAGTTCAGACATAGTTTTGATTATAACGAATGCACTTGTATGGTATCTGCTTGAAAAATTATCAATGTCTGATTTCTAAGGCATTTTTCATGGTTTTCGTAATTTTTTCTTGTCTTTTGAAATTGACAATACAAAGAAATGCTTTTTATTTCATTCACCTTGTTTGAACATTTCCTAAGATTTCAGATCAATGCTGAAATCGTCGATATAAGAGTTATTTGTTCTGTTTTTATGATTCCATCTAAAAAAAAAAGTACGATATCGACTAGAAACGATAAGTAAAAACAGATTGAATTTACCTTTCATAAAGACTCCTAAATCAAATCACTTTGTGTTGAAAATACATGCCACGTACATATGACTTTAAGGCTTTTTTATTTCATTATAATTTTTCAAATTAAAGGCCCACTAGTTCAAGGTAGGACTTCTATCCTCGAGATTTTCAGTCCTCTTTAAAGCATCGGTCTACGAGGTCTCCGAGGCTTTAAGTTTGCTCGTGATCATACTTTTACATTTGTATAGTTTCAAGGTATTGGTCTGACAAACTCATGTCACGGCAATATGCAAGGTAGCGCTTTGTCTTTATTTATTTGATTATCTCCTTTTAATCTGTCTTGCTTTGATACCTAGATTAAGATAGTATTGTTATTGAATGGTTTGACACTTTAAGCCTATGCCAATCTTCTTCCGGCTTGTAGTTATTAGTCCTCTACCGGTGAAACCAGAGGGAACTATAGGTTTCCTTTGAGTCTGTCCGTCTGTCTGTCTGTCTATCTGTCCGTCTGTCTGTCAGTCAGTCTGTCCCACTTGGTTTTCCGCACTTTTTTCCTAAACGCTTGGAGATATTGAGCTGAATTTTGGTATATGAGTGTATCTTGATGAGTTACAGATCAAATTTGCATTTTGTTCCGCTTCATTGATTTTTGACGGAATTATGGCCTTTTCAATTTTTAAGGGTTTTCCGCAATTTTCTTCTAAAGGCTTTCAGATATTGAGCTGATTTTTGGTATGTGACTTTAACTTGATTAAGTAAAGATCAAGTTTGCATTCCCGTCCGCTTCATTGATTTTTGACAGAATTATGGTATTTTCAATTCTTAACGGGAACTAGATTACACTTGCCGGTAGGGGACTAGTATTGCTAATGCAATACTCTCAGAATGCTTGTTTACTGTGGAATCATCAATGTTCTTTGGGGATCAATGTTCGTGGATTTCGTGGGTCACCCTTACCCACGAATTTACATCCCCACAAACAATATTTTTGTCAACGTACTGATTAATTAAATCTACCAAATAAACGAGCTGCCCACGAAATTACATCCCAACGAACAAATAAAATTTTGCTTGCCCACGAACATTGAACCCCACGAATTTAAATGATTCCACAGTATATTAATCGTTTTTAGGACAAAAAAGCACTATCCTTTGAGGAAAAAAGAAATGAAATTTGGACCAATAACTTGATTCGGTATTCCAATCTTAACTAAGACTTGGGGATCTTCGCCATTAACGTTCATTCCAGATTATAGATTAACAAGCTTAACACCTTTTATAAACGGATTATTTTGCCCTGAGGCACTTGTTTGTCTTTATTAAAGATAATATTCATATAAAAGAAACTAAATTACAGTAACAATAATTTAACGCTAAGAAACGGTTAAAGGTAAAACAACCTTTATTTACTTTTCTAAGCAAAATTCCGTAAAAATAGGGTTTAAATCAATATGGTTTAGAACGGTAATTTCTTCTGAAAATTTTTAACGTGGAGTATGTGTGCTTAAGGTACATGTATATGGTGGCATTTTCATTATAATCAGATCACCAATTCTAATTATAAAGAATAAATAACGAAAACTTTTTTTTCGGATATAAGTAATATATATATATATATATATATATATATATATATATATATATATATATATATATATATATATATATATATATATATATATATATATATATATATATATATATATATATATGTATGTATGTATATATATTAGATATACGTCAATATATACGAGGGCCGTTCAAAAATTACGCGTACTCTGCTATTATATAGGGTACTCTTACAAATGTCATAGAGAATTGATATTTCTCAGAACATGTTTAATTTCTTAAAAATTCTAGTAAATTATTGTAAATTTTATAAATTTTATTGCTGTTTTGATTCTGCTGATGGTGATGTACGGAGCAGGGCAAAAAATTTGAAAAACAACCATCAAGCATGCGGTTTCAAAACTTTTACTCATTGATTTTCTATAATCCTCGATTTTATTCGACAATTTTCTCTAAAATTTTTTTTTTATTGTTGTACTATTAGATATCTTGAATAATGTTTGCCAGGTTAGGCTTAAAATTTTGTAAAAACTTGTAATTATGTTTAAATATATGTGCAGTTATTTTTAAAAATTTGTAAAGAGAGTTGCACGAAGTCGCATATTTGAGCACCAAAGAAAACCTTCAACTTATATTTAAGGAATTTATTATTTATGTCTTTTCTATTCAAAATCATTAGACAATTATCGATCAAACAATGCATCATTTTTTGTTTGTGTCCTTAATAGAATAATTATAAGTGACGGTAAAATAAAATAAAACTTTATTAAACCAGCTGATTAGATATTAATCACATGCTAAATACTAAGACGTATCCGTACAAATTTGAATAGTTTAAACGGAATATATAGTGAAATGAAAAATATAACTTTTTTTACGTTGTGGGTATTAAAAGAGTATTTATGTAGCATTTTTTTTTTTACGTTGGTTGGTCTTCCACGAAATAACCGGTACACTTGGCTATATGAACCCGGAATTTTATATGCGTTTTTGCGTTATGGCTGTGCGGCTTTAGACATGCCTGGACGTGGAAAGGATATCAGTGTTAAAAACTTTGGCCACAAAAATGATTATACATAGGGTTTTCACTGTAAACAATAGAATTTAGCGGTAATGAAATTCCAAATCAAGGTCTTGCGTCCTAAAGGAAAGAACCTTCCATTAGTATCATTGTGAAACTGATGTAGGGTACTCATTTTAAGTGTTTAATATTCATTATAAGAAATTAGTTATGTGTTAAGAAGATTTTTGATAGACATTAATCAGAATGTGCGTGTCAACCTAAAATCAATAAGAAATTAAGTGAATGGAGATAAATTTTTATGAGTTTTATTTACATATACACTTACTTTTGGATATATAACTTTTTTTTGGGGGGAGGGGGGGAGGGGAGGGGGGATTTGGATGAAAAAATATTCTGAAAAAAATTCTAAATTTTCAGTGATATCCATTTCATTTATAATCAGTCTTGATATTAACTGTCCTTTTGACACATAACTTTAGATTTACATGTATGTACCTTTGCACATATCCGTTGGGTAAGACACACACACTAGAAAATTGAGAAGATCATGTTATCAAATAACCCCTTAAAACAAAGTGGGTGCATCCCAGTAATTCCTTATTTCATATAAAATTCCATTCAGCTGAGTCAAATACTTTTAAAAGTCGGCAAGTAAAAGAAGATCATCTGTGTTTTCACAGTATTCCAAAATATCCGGAGTTGCCTCCTCTGTGTCAAGAAGTACCCTTCTTGGGTGGTTAATTCTCAGCATGAAAAAAGTAGATAGTACGAACCAAATTTTACAGTTGCTTGTCCAACAATATGTTATTTGCAACCAGTCTGTTACTAACAAAGTGTCACACTTTGTGGGACGTAATCTCGATATAAAAGGACCTATTTTTCTCTTTTGCTAGTTAGCATATTCGATGTCATTTCCTGTTCATGTATAAAAAAAGAGAAAAGGTTATATATGAGAATGACTGAATACTGGTAAATCCTATTAACATTATATGAAAAGCTAATGGGATAATATGAACTAACGTGATCAAGGAAAAAAACGTATTGTCCGTAGGATTCCTATAACAGTTAAAGAAATCTTGAACCTAATTCTAAAACAATGTTGCAATATATACTGTAATTAAATAGTAGGTAAAATAGATTTTTTACGTAAATGATCAAAATTACCTTCTGTATAGCTTTAATGAACTGTGAATATGAAAGTTTATAATGATTTTCTTATTTAAAATCGTAAAGCTTCCAATAGTTCAATATTATGTGTTCAAAAACGATAACTACATTTGTCGACATGTTTTACTTTTCCGACCATTAAATTAACGTGTATCAGATGTTAAGAACTTTATACTTTTTTCCCAAAAAGTTACCTCTGTAAACTAAATTGACCATTTTCACCTATTGTCTGTCTGTTTTTTCCTCTGTCTTTTCAAACGTCGCTACCCAAGATGTTGCAGTTTCAATGATTTCTTTTGAAGGACGAGGTATATTCCTTTAGATAATTCTTGAACTGTGAAGATAACAAATAAAATCCAAAAGCACGCGGTTTTGTGTGATTAGGAGTTCTTAAATAGAACTGTCCGACGTGAAAATAGAATTAACTGCTTCTACATTTATTATGATATATAAATATGTTGCATTGCTTTGACCGTCCCCCGTATGGTTGTTTATGTTTGCGCGATCTATGATTAACACTATACATGCAGATGAATTGACGTTTGTGTCTGATATATATTACGCAGGAAATAAAACCCAAAGGGTGCAGCAAAAGAAATCGCCGTTAATGGAAGGCTTATACAATAGGTGGATATAGTTCTCCCGTATTTCTCTCCAAATTTTCTGTCAAAAGATCGAGTTACAAATCTTAAACTAAGGAAAGAGTTGTTTGCTTAATCTTCTGGCTATAAAATAGCCTACAGCAGCTTCTGTATATTGAAGATGCAGGTTGTGCATATAGTAATCTTGTCATTTTATAAACATTATAGGATAGAGAAGCACCACAGGATCGTCATATTTCACTTTTTATTGCTATGGGGGGATTATGAAACCTTACATGCTTCGACTTTTTAAAAAAAATGCGATAAAAAATCACCAAAACATAAAGCGCCAAAACTTCTATCAAAATATATAATATAGAATTGGCAAAACTATCATATATTTAATTGTTCAATCATTTTCATTTGTGATTCATAATTTTAATTTTCTTTTTAGCAAATGTTGATGTTAATGTTTAAAATATTTTCACCTGATAAACACCATACGGTATTGATTCGCCAAAACAGATATATTTTTGCATGATTATAACGTACACTTAAAACCTTGAAAGATACCATTTTTTATCTATTAAAAATATGAATTGTATTTGATGTCTCGATAATGAAATATTAAGAAAAAGAAAATATATATTCATTTACCAGCATATTTCTCATAAATGAACATCCCCTAAAAATAGCGCTCTAATATTTCAGACTCATTTAAATATAGGTACGCTAAATATTTCCGGGCGCTAAAAAAATCACCCTATTTATATTAGGTAAAAATGTTAATAAAATACTCTGAGCATTTCAACGGCAAAATTTTAGCTGAACTTGTAATGTCTGGATTTAACCTACAATACTATAAACATCTCTCCTGAGTAATGTAGGTGAACCTTTTCATATCCAAAAAAAAAAAAAAATTAATTAATTAATTAATTAATAACAATATGCATATGTGACGGCTCTCTATATTCCAGTGAAAAAGGAAGTTCGCTGAGGTAAAATTTTCTAACACCTATAGGACTTTCCGTCAGGATGATTTCTTTGAATGGAAACGACGGTAAACTTATCCTCCACTGGATCCCCATATAAAACTTGTTCAAATAAAAGGTGAACAGAGAGACAAAAATAAGTAAAGGATCCATCTACCATTGAAGTAAGTCTGCAAATGGTTTATTTAAAAGGTTTGTTCACTTTTCATAAGAAATATGAATTTACTGAAACTAAAAAAGAAAAAGATAATCGCACACCTAGCCTAGCGCCAAATATACCATTTAACAAATAAATAAATAAAAAAAAAATATATCCCCTTGCATTTGGACCTTTCAAAAACCAATCAAATTCTCTTCAGTGAATGAATTTTTTGCCACTAAAAACAGAGTTTCTTAGTTGAAAGTATACTTATAAATGTTTTTGTGTATGCGCATCATGATAAAGCTTACTATATAAATATTTTTTTAAATTTGTATTATTTCATTTAGGCTACAGGGCCGTCGCCAGATTTCAGGAAAGGGGGCGCGAATAGGGGTTTTTGAGGGTTCTTCCTCCTCTAAACCTGAAAAATTTTCAATATCTGCACCATTTTGATGTGTTCTGGTGCATTCTTGACGCCACTCTTTCAAATATAATACAAACAAAATCAGGAATTTTTAAAAAGATGAATAATACGGTTTTTCTTTTTTGAAATATGGAATTTCTGAGTGATTGTTTTTTAAAAAGGGTGCGATCTCACCCCCATCCCCCCCATTCCGACAGCCTTGGGATATCATTACAAATGTGTTTTGAAACAAAATAAAGAGATATCTTCTTTTTACAACTGTTTACAATACATCCCTGTCAAGTGTTTATATTTAGTTAAGGTTCAATGCTTTGATACAAAATACAATCAAAATGTAATTGCTGGATTCACAAACGTCATCAGCCAGGTCCACACGTCATCAGCTAGTTCCACACGTCATCAGCCAGGTCCACACGTCATCAGCCCGGTCCACACTTCGTCAGTCTTTTGCGACTCCAAAATAAGCTTGGAACGTCCTTCAGATGGAGAGTAAGCAGTGATTGGACAAATCACTGTCTGTTTTTGATACTATCATATTTAAGAGGTGATCGTTTTAAAATTAATGATGTAATGGGCTTCCTGTATATACGAAGATATTTGAGTAATGCTTTTGTGATAAATGAAAAAGAAATTTAAAAAAATATCAATGGGTGTTTATTACGTTATCAGGAAGGACCTTAAAATGAACCAAGCCAACATTTCAAATTTTTGAGACAGATACATGTATATAATATAATAATTTCGGAGTACCCCTGTTTCGATAAGGACGTTCTAGAATTTTGCTTTATGTTATTGCAAATACAACTGTATCATTGGTTATAGTCTATAACGATTTTAACTTAATAGAAGGGAACTTTATTTTGTCTTAAGGACACAATCTGCAGACAAACAATTAGATGCATGAATTGGTTTATATTTTTGGACCAATACTGGTCGTAAACTATCGAAATATCAACTTCCTACAATATCCAAAAATTAACTTTCTATGAGCTCTGAATCTTTGTTTTCTACTGTTTTGAAATCATATTTATAAATCCATACAACTTCTTATCACTTTAATATACATATGAAATTATTGAGAAACTTTGAATGAACAAATAAACTTTAGGCTGCTAAACGTATTCAGTTTACATTAAAAATAAAAATAGATTTAGATATTACTGTAAAGAAATTTTGTTTAGTTCATTTGTAGTATCTGTCCTTACATGTTATTTGTTGCATAATAAAATATCACTAACTATAATCCTTGCTGATAGAAAATACAACGTTGATAATTTTTATATTTCTTTACTGATTGTTAAATATGTAATGATTTCTAACTTTAAGATAGGTTGAAAATAGCACATTACAGTATTAGGATATGTACCTTGTACTCGTTTGTTTGCTTAAAATTATCTTACTGGAGATTTTGGGTGCACCAGCAACTAATTAACTCATGCTGAAAAATGCATATGGATTGATTATTTTTCACCTACATGCCCGTTTACTCACACTTTATTTCAAGTCAAATTTGGAATTCAGATAAACGATTAAACTATAAAGTAAGAGGTATTTAGAAATACATATTATATGGAAATTTTATCATTAAACTAGCATAATTAGAAAACAATTAGAAGAAAGTTGGGTAAAGTATAGTTCAATTTGTTATATCAATTTCGATTTGTAGTTTTAAAGAGAAAAAGATGAAGATAAAAATCATCCATATAAGAAATTCTTAACCAACGCAGATTATAAAGAGGCAAAAAATGGGCCATGAAAACAATAGAGTCGGAATCAGGTGCCCAAGAAAAGTAATCAACGTTTCCAGTGTACGTATTCTTTTGGGGGTGGTTCATTGTATATATAAAGACTTTTAGCCTGTGTATTTTCTTGGTGTACAAATCACAAAGACCAGCACGTAGGCATTTTTTCCTTGTGCCGAGATACAGATCTGTTGAACAGATTTTGCTGTTGTCTTTGAATTAGCCCAAATGCCATTGTACCAACTTGTGAAAGGACAAATTGGGCGAAAACAAAACGAGCCGGAAATGTTTCTGTATATGGTAATTCATTTTTTTTTTTAGCTTATATTCTTTGAGAAGTTATCCATTTTATTAAGAAGAAAAAAAATAAAATTACATTTCTTTTCTTAAATGTTTTTGGAGTCTTGGTAATAAGTACATGTCGATGCCTACAATGGAAAATTGGGGAAAAAAGATACAAAAAGGGGGGGAAAGATACAAAAAGGGGGGAAAGGATACAAAAAAGGAAAAAATATATATTAAAAAACCTATGATTTTTATCCTAAATTATTCTGTTGAGATATTTGCAATCTTAAGCTTTGAATTAGTTGATGCATTCTCTAATTCTGCAGTGATAAGGAAGGAAAATTATTGAGCAGAAAAAAATCACCTGCATGATCATCACAACGTCAGGAATTGCGTCATTGCATGTATGGGTTATGAGAAAAGTATATATCTAGTAGAATGTGTGGGCTTTTTATGTTTCATAGTGTAATAAAGAAATGTGATATATTACTGAAGGCTAACACTAGGTAAATGTTTAGCCTTTTTTATTTAAGATGACATCAAGATGCGCCATATTAAATTAAAATTTTTTCTTCTAAATAATTTTAACATGCATACTATTTTATTTTTTCGAAAAAAAAAAAAAAACAACAACAGATAACTAAAGTTACAAATTGAAATCCACAAAAACAAATCTAGATATGTTCAATGAATCTTAGTTTAAAAAATCATTTTATAGAATTACAAATATGATCATTATAATTAGTTTTTCTTCTCCACAAAATTTGCTTGTGAATGTGTGAGTGGGTGGGTCATTGAGGTTGTGTGTCAGTACTAGTTTAAATCAGAATCAATATCTTTTGCTCAGCCTATTATTAAGGTCTTCCGTCTTCAGCGGAAGACCTTCTTGTTATTCTAAGGTTTCTTTTCCACTATTTTTATTTTTTTTTTTCTTACCGATTTTGTGCACGCGAGTTCTCGGAAACGGCTCGATGGATTTTCATGAAACCTTCAGGTCTGATAGAACATCAAAAAATCTAGACATATATTTTTTTATTTTGATGACGTCACTTCCGGTTCGGAGATTTCTGCGATTTTGCGTTTTTTAGAGGGTCACTTTGTCCGGCAATGTTCTCAAAAACCACTGAACATAGACGCATGGAATTTTCAGTGATGATAGAGCAAACAATGGAGAACTGAATTTTGTATATCATAACCACCGGAAGTACGAAGCGCCGACGCTCGCTATATCCCGAAAATAGTATTATCGAAAACTTCAAAAATTTCTTACACCTTTTCTACAATATCTTTTTACCTATAAATATTTTGTTAAAATATATAGAACAAAAGTTGTGTAGAATGTTACGATCTTTCAAAGGATATCAACAATATGGGGCTGGTCCCTAAAATTAGGGAGCTAGAGGGGCCAAAAGTATTCTCCTGATATCTCAAAAAGTATTGAGAATTTGTATAGCATCATAGAAGCAAAGTTGTTCAAAATGACAAGTAGCAGCTAAGAAGATCATTAAAAGTCGTCAAAATGACGTCACTTCCGGTCAAACCGGACGTAATGGTAGATGGCTCATTCTTGCTCATATGACTGTAGATGTATCTCGATCTCATCTCCTTGAAATTTAGGCGGAAGACTTATTTGTTGCTTTGCAACTAGCTCGTCTAGTTCTTTTTATTTTTTTTTTTTCTTATCGATTTTGTGCACGCGAGTTCTCGGAAACGGCTCGCTCGATTTTCATGAAACTTTCAGGCCTGATAGAACATTAAAAAATCTTGATACATTTTTTTTGATGACGTCACTTCCGGTCCGAAGATTTTTGCAATTTAGTGATTTTTGGAGGGTCAGTTTGTCCGCAGGTTTTCTAAGAAACCATTCATCACAGGAACTTGAAACGTTTAGCGAAGAGAGAGCAACATATGTGGATCCGTAATACGTAGTAAACTTTCACCAGAAGTGCCACACGTCGACGCTCGCTATGGCCTGAAAAAAGTCCTATCGGGAATTTTAAAATTTCTAACACTTTTTCTACAATATCTTTTTACCTATAAATATTTTGTTAGAACTTTTAGAACAAAAGTTGTATAGAATGTCACAATCTTTCACAGGATATCAACAATAAGGGGCTGACCCCTACAAATAAGGGAGCTAGAGGGGCCAAAAGTGTTCTCCTGATATCTCAAAAGGTATTGAGAATTTGTATAAAATCACAGAAGCAAAGTTGTTCAAAATGACAAGTAGCAGCTAAGAAGATCATTTAAAGTCGTCAAAATGACGTCACTTCCGGTCAAACCGGACGTAATTGTAGATGGCTCATTCTTGCTCATATGACCGTAGATGTCTCTCGATCTCGATCTCATCTCCTTGAAATTTAGACGATAGACTTATTTGTTGCTTTGCAACAAGCTCGTCTAGTTATTATTATTATTATTATTATTATTATCATCATCATCATTTGGTAATCAAAATATTTGGCTGACATTTTCAAAAACAGTTTGCTATCCTAAAAATTGCTTTGGAAATTAATAAATTCTCTTTACATATAAGAGGGGCAAGTTCCTGTCCCCTTAAGATTTTGAAGCACTTAGAAATTAACCCCGTAAAATATAAAGCACGATTTATTACACCGGGATGGGTCTTGGCTACCTGAACACCCCCTCCCCCTCCCACCCCACCATCACCACCACCATGCACCTTTTATCGCTGCACTGTCATGCTCAAAACAATTTCCTGACCACGGAGCTTGGCTAAGGACTCCTATATTTACATCAGTCTATGCAGAGTTATTGTAAAGAAAATGGCGTCACGTTATAGTAATACAATGAAATATATGGAGATAACGAACAGTAGAAATGAATCTCGATAAATCAATATAAATACTCTTTTTTTTTCTAAACACTCAAATGATTTTGTTTTCCATAAATTATATAAATTTAAAATTGATGGGTAATTTATCTTGCCAAGCTAACATTGAACGAAAACAAATTAAAAGTTAAACTTGATCTGATTGTTCTAAGAGAAGACGTCCCTGACGAAATAGATAAGTAGTTTCTCTGTAGTGGAGGCTTTGATAAAGCTATGGACATGGCTTGTAAATATCAAAAGATAATTTAATTTAAGTGTGATCTGATTAAAATGGAGACAGTTTTTCAAATAAATTAAAGTATTCTAAATTGGAAATGTATAGACTTTTTAAGTTAATTTTGAAGTTACGCATATATAAAGTATCCTCTCCATTTGGCGGAATTTCTGAAGAGCAAATTTAAATTACCATAAGATGACAATTTATGAAGGATAGATGAGAGATTTCCTTCCATATAAAAATACTTACAGCTATAACTAAATTATTCAGTTCATATGAAGAAATACAAAATTATTTCCTCTTTTTCATTTTTTTTTTTTTTTTTTTTTTTTTTTTTTTTGAAGGTTGATAAGCTCATTAATATTTTGAAAGAAATGTATATTGATATAATTTCCTAACTGCATACCATTAGAAAGAAAAAAATAGAGAGAGAAACATAAAACTTAACTTCAATAAATATGTTGTAATTCTCATTAATATCGACATATCCTTCAATAAAGATTAAATTTTGTAGAAATGGTTTACATTGTATCTTTTTATTATTATTCTTTTTTTAAAGTTGATATTTATATAAGAAGAAGGTACGGTTTGGCTTTATTGTGCCCTAAAAATTTAATGTTTTCAAAAAGTTTTGAAACTGGCTCAAATATTAGTTGAGTATATGACTGTGATAAATCAGGAAATAATATAGCATGAAAGAGTACCATTTTGGAAATATGGCGTCATTAATTTGATGCATTTCTCTATTTTAAACAGAAAAAGCCTCAAACTGACCCATTTCAAGGGTTATTTTCCTAAAGAAAATAGTGTCCACAGACGTCGCCCCCTTTAATTTTCGGATATGTTGTGTAAAATTCTTTGAAAAATCATATGTCTCAAAATCTTTGTGGGCGATGCCTGTGGACAATATTATCTGAAAGAAAATTCCATTGAAAATTGGTGTCTTCTGCAATTTTTTAAGAAAATACGGGAAAATGTACAAGTTTATGACATCACAATTAGCATATAGAAGGTGATGTGAGAAAAATGATTTGAATGATCTTTCTGCATTGAATTTCAATGATTCAGCAAGCATGAGTTTCAATTTTTTACATCACTTTCATTTTTAAGAAAAACACAGGGCAAGATTTGTATTGAAACCGTACCTTGTTCCTTATTTTCGTTGTAGGTAATAACAGTAAAAATATTTTCATCAATGTGCATAATGTTTACTATTTGATGATAAATCAAAAACATACAGTAAAACATATTTAATCCAATATGCACTGGGAGCATATGTCGGAATAGACACGGTGTCGGATTACACAGTGTAAAAATCATGTAAATTGAATGAAAATAAAGGTCAGAATTCACAAAGAAACGCAATGCACATGTATCGGATTAGAGGATTTCGTTGTACTAATTCATTAAAAAGAGCAAGGTTCACTTGGGGCTTTTCATTGCCCTGTAAATTTCTGAAAAATTAAAACTGTAAGTTTTAGTTTACAATACATTAAATATCACCTGGACCCGTGGTGACTGCATCTCTATTACAAATGACGTATTTTTCTCGCTAGTAAATGCATTATGACGTCAAGCATTGCAACATTTTTCTATATCCTGAATATATCTTTAGGGAATTAATTCATGAGCTACCTAATTAAGTTAAAATACTGGTATTACCTGGGTTGGGGCAGTTTACGCTTTATAAACTGCAAAGCGGTTTACAAAAAACGTAAACTGTTCCAACCCACGTGATACCAGTATAACATGGGTAGCTATTAAATTTATTCATTATAATTTTAATTCCCCATGATTAAGTATAGCAAATAAGACAGCTTCTCCTTCAAAATGTACATGTTTTTAAAGTAACGTCGAGCGGATTGCTAGTGATATGTTTTAGACGTAATTCATTGTGACGTAGGCAACACAGGTTAAAGGATATAAACTTTTTTTTTTTCATCCAATCAAATGACGCGTTACAACAAAAAATAAAACAAAATAAATCATAAATGGGCAAAAATGATGTTTTTCAATATTTCTTACACAGCACACACTCTGATTCAAAGAGGTGCAATTAGAAAATAAAACTGCTTTGGGGGATTATATATATATATATATATATATATATATATATATATATATATATATATATATATATATATATATATATATATATATATATATATATATATATATATTGTTTTCTTTTTTTCTTTTTTTTTTGGATCGAGGAGTGTTCTCATATTGTAATTCCTTTCTGAAGATACTCAAATTCACCTTTTTTCTGCAAAATTTAAGGATTGCACTTTCACACTGCCCGTTTTTCAATACCTTGACTTTAAGAGGAATTTTTTTTATACATATTATATAGTTATTGAAAGGACTTAGTCTCTACTTTTTATTTATGTTGAAAATGGGACATAGGGTGTTAGTCAATTAAATGGTATACATGTATATACAGGGTCATGTTATTCATAAAGTGAACCTTTTTTTTTTTTTTTTTTTTTTTTTTTTTTTTTTTTCAGGGATAAAACACGGAATACCACATTAAACAAAAAACAGCTGAATGTCATTTTGCAGAATACTTGAAATAACAACTCCATGCATATTTGCTTGCATTTTTTAGGAAAAAAATAATGGCTTATTGATTTTCTCTAGCAGTCCCATTATAGTATGATTGTATGTCTGTTTCCTTAATAAAAAAGATGCATTGCTTCCTGATTAGTAATTCATGTTGTGTGCATACCTTTTCAAATTTGCTGTCTCTCTACCTTGCCTGTTATAGCATCTTTTTTTTGGAAGACATATATGCCTACAATTTTATCCAAGAATTTTCTTTTTGTGAAATATGCTTGAAATCCTTTTGCAAAACTTGAAACACCTTGTTCTTCTAATTTGAAAGTAAAACTGCCCTTTCAAAACGTGCATAGTTTATTTAAAACTTGCATCAGTTCTTCAAACCAATTTGAAAGTTATGTTTGTCACAATCTTCATGTCGTTTAACAAGCTGTATCGAGGAAAAGTCGTTCCTCACAAAGAATCCAAAAGATCTATAACCAATTTTCGTTTTGTTTCAAATGATTTCATAATATTTCACTGAACTCAAACAATATTTTTTTATCTTCATAGAATATTTTATTATACTAAATAATTAAAAATACATGTATTTTAATACCTGTGAAATCCAAGAAATTATATTTTATAAATAGAATTTAATGTCACCGTATTCCATACATAAATTCCATTTTTTTGGACAATGATGTAACTTTTGTAAAATGTAATACGACAATTCAGTGCATTCACTAAGGATTAGAATAGGGCGGTGTATTTACTTACTACTGACCTTGGTAGGAAAATCCTGAATTTAAGGACAGATGATACAAACATTTTCTTCTTTGGAGGAGACTTAATATCATGTCAGTTTTTTAAAGTGGATGATTCTTTGAATATTTCTCCTTAGACTCGGAGAATGAAATACCTTCCATATTTTCCCTAAAAAGTACACAACTAGAGTATTCATGGTAAAATTGTTTAAAATCATTCATTTACCCTCTTTTTTTCTTCAGAAATGTTTCTAAAGGATCACAGAATGAACTTATATTACATTTACTCAATAATCTGTTGATACTTCAATAAAATTACAAATGTGGACAAGTCACACTCAGTAAAGGTTTACAGATGAAAATAAATTTCAGAATATGTTAGCTTGGTGCTAAAAGTGTAATATAAACTTTAGAAAAATATACCAAGGAAGGTGAATTTTATGAGGAAAAGCAAAATGGTAAAAATTAGCCTATGTGCTATGTGCTGATTTTTACAGAAAATTAGCACATTCTCCAAGTCTAAGGAGAGACATTCAAAGAATTATCCACTTTTCTAAAACTGTGAGCTGATATTAAGTCTCCTCTAAAGAAAATAATTTGTTTGTATCATCTGTCCTTAAGTAATAAACGTGCCATTATGTTCAACGGATATATAATATGTATCAGTTCGCATATTGTACATTAGTTCATATTATTTTTTAAAACATTATTATACGAGAGCTGTTCGGAAATAATTGAAACACCGAGTTTTTTTCTCCTTTTTAATGAACGTCCTTTGGTGAAAATTGGCGTATATATTGAACAAACACTAAAAATAAGCGAATTTAAAATGGCGTAGAGGTAATCTGCTCTAGGTTATTGGACATATGCAAGCTTATGATTTCACTAGACTTATCTAATTATGGTATTAACTTTTGATGTTTTGCATTTTTGTCTTATTTGCAATTTATCAAATTTTGGCGAATTTTCAAGAAATGATCTTTCTTCTTTAGGAGTTACAGTATGTGTCTCAATATTTTCTGAACAGCCCTCTTATATACCTTACACTTTTCAATAGTTTGTTTTGGATTCACAACAAATTTATGTTGCTTAAGCATTCAGTAGATTTTATTAGTGTTTCTCTTGATTTCAGAAAATTAGTCTGATGTAAATAAAAAATATTATGTTGTAAAAACATATCTCGGTTTTGTCAGTTGGTTAAATTCTCTCTCTCTCTCTCTCTCTCTCTCTCTCTCTCTCTCTCTCTCAAATGTTTTCACTCTTTTGTAAACGTTCGATATACAATACAATTAGGTAAATGTATGCAGTAAGAAAAGTTTTACTATAAAAATTAAATTACGTGATTTTAATCTAATTAAGATTAAAATTTGAGAAATAATATTGAAATCATACACAAATACAATCAATTCAAATAAAAAAATATTCTCAAAGATTTAAAAATACAAAATGCCAGAGGAGCAGTTGTATCATTTTGTGAACATGATCAGTTTGCAGAAACTTTCAGTTCTATTGTGGTATCTTCAGCTTTACAAGTCATTAATATGTTGTCATCAATTATCCTTTTTAAGTTGAACATCTTATTCCAGAATTCATCTGTTAACATTTCATTATTGCACCCATTACCTATTTTTCCAAAGATTCCTTAACAGTCATAACAGTCAATGACATATGGAATGTATTTGTAAATTTGTCAGTGTTGCCTTTAATAAATCCTGTAAAGTAAGATTGGTATTTAGCTTCTCTGATAATTGGCTGAAATCAGTCTGTATGCATACGTGGTGGCCACGTGAATTCAGGAAATCTCGTGGAAGAAATCATCACATTAAAAAAAAAACACCGTTGAATTGCTTTCGGCGATAGCCTATATGATACACAAAATTGTTTGAACACTAAGTATGTATTATAAAATGTTGTGTTCTTTTTAAATTTGATGCCTTTTTACAGGCCTTAAGTTTGTCGCCGTCCACGTTCCTGGAATGTGTGACAACCTTTCAAATAAGCACCGAAAAGGAAAAATGCAAAGACAAAGAGGAATATCGTGGCAGTTATCATGGATATCTTCGTCTTTGTCCAATTCTTCTTGTATTTGGGTTCACATGGGTTTACTGGTTTATTTACATCGTCTAAGATTTTGTTTAGAATAAAATTAACGTTTAAATAAAAATCTTTATGCTCTTAGATTATTTTATTTTAATTCATTTTTAATCAAGATTTCAAAACTCTAATTATTATATCAATAGATAACAAATAAATAATTTCAAAACAATTTGTAGTTTGCATCGAAAACAAAAAAAAAAAAAAAAAAAAAAAAAAAAAAAAAAAAAAAAAAAAATGTTAAATACACTGACTTAAAAAAACGAAGTGCCCTTAATGTGAAGAAATATATAATGTGCTAATGTGTGTTCTAGTCGTATCAGTGCTGATCAGTTTGATTAAATAAAACGATGCTAACATATAGGTAGTGCTCCAAATGCGATGTGAAAAACAAAGTTCTTCCATGTTAATATATCTGAAACACTAATTCAGTGCTTGAAATATTATGTAAATAGTGCCCCAAGTGTTAAATTAAAAGATAACGTTTGTAATGATAAACATCCTATCACTGAATATTTACATGTGTCTTGTAATAATGCTTCTATTTAAAATTTTAAATGTATTTGAAATAAAAATATTTAAGATATCAAAAAATAGTTGTTCAGTGCTTTCAATTGTCGTAACTTTTTAATCGAAAGAACTGTACTATTAAATATAGTACATAATTTTATCAGGGGAAAAATTCTATTTAATTAAGTATTTAAGACTACATTGTTAAATCAAGGTAACACAGGTAAACTCTACCTGTACCCCTAAGAGTACCTCTTAATTGAGAGTGATGATTTAATAGTTGTTTTAGAGGGTAGACATTCGAGGAATAGACCTTCCAAAATATAAAGAAGGGAATTTTGAAGAGATAATACTTATCTGGTCTATCATAAAAACTCTGCTCAGAGTTTTTCAGGTGAAATAATACGAACTAATGATTATTATTTCATTCACCTTGTTTGAAACTTTCCTCAGATATGAGATCAAATGTTGAAATCGTTGATCTAAGAGTTAAATGTTCTGTTTTTATATTTCCATCTAAAAGAAAACGTATGACATCGACTAGTAAACGATTAATAAAAACGAATTGAAGTTTCATTAAACAACTCTTAAATCAAATCACTATGTGTTAAAATGTTATCATGGCATGCATATATAACTTAAAGGAAGATTTGTTTATCACTGTAGCCTTACCAGTTGACAAATGCAGACATCCATTTTGAAAATGACATAGATCATTGGAACAGTTACATTTCAGAATGCATCTGTGTCCGTAAAACGACAAGGGACATCGGGAGGCGCAGTTTAAGCCATAATATCCCTTTCCGCAGGCTAATAAGACAGATCATATATATATATATATATATATATATATATATATATATATATATATATATATATATATATATATATATATATATATATATATATATATATAGAAAATAAAAAAAAAATTTCATTCATGATTACATGAAGAACTTACGGATACATTCATTCCGATTATGATCCATGTAATAGTCAGCACAGCATCCTCTATAACAGAATACAAACATGTGCATTCAATATGAACATATTCTATAGATATTTTTTATGTTAATTATAATAAAAAGCATTGTATACATACCCCTGACATCTCAGAGGCGATGCACTATAAGAAAAAAATATCACTGTTACTATGTACTGAATAACAACAAATCGCCCTTTGATTTCTACATTCATATTTCATGGCATTGAAGTTTAAACAACTGATATAAATTTTGAGTGAATGATTTTATCAAACATACATCCTTACTTTAAAGACGGACATGTTTACATGATTGTTACAAGAGTTACAAGAGTTTCCGTGTTTTATCGGAAAAAACAAAAATAGCACTAACTTTAGATGTAACAGAGCAGGGCTAGAGTAAGGACCAAATAAGAATATCTATGCCAAAAATAAACAAAAGATTTTATTGAATTAGAAATGTCACAGGCTACATAAGAAAAGTCTAATATCAAATTTTACGGTGATCGTATAGTATGTATATATATGTTCAAAGTTATCACAAAGTTCTTGATCAATTTAAAAGGGGAGAACTTTTATCCCAGACAATTTTCAGTCCTTATTAACGTCTCTCTCTGCAAGTTCTCTGATATATATATATATATATATATATATATATATATATATATATATATATATATATATATATATATATATATATATATATAGAAAATAAAAAAAAATTTCATTCATGATTACATTAAGAACTTACGGATACAATCATTCCGATAATGATCCATGTAATAGTCAGCACAGCATCCTCTATAACAGAATACAAACATGTGCATTCAATATGAACTATATTCTATAGATATTTTTTATGTTAATTATAATAAAAAGCATTGTATACATACCCCTGACATCTCAGAGACGATGCACTATAAGAAAAAAATATCACTGTTACTATGTACTGAATAACAACAAATCGCCCTTTGATTTCTACATTCATATTTCATGGCATTGAAGTTTAAACAACTGATATAAATTTTGAGTGAATGATTTTATAAAACATACATCCTTACTTTAAAGACGGACATGTTTACATGATTGTTACAAGAGTTTCCGTGTTTTATCGGAAACAAAAATAGCACTAACTTTAGATGTAACAGAGCAGGGCTAGAGTAAGGACCAAATAAGAATATCTATGCCAAAAATAAACAAAAGATTTTATTGAATTAGAAATGTCACAGGCTACATAAGAAAAGTCTAATATAAAATTTTACGGTGATCGTATAGTATGTATATATATGTTCAAAGTTATCACAAAGTTCTTGATCAATTTAAAAGGGGAGAACTTTTATCCCAGACAATTTTCAGTCCTTATTAACGTCTCTCTCTGCAAGTTCTCTGAAGCGTATGTTCTTATTTCTTCGCCATCATAGTTTTATATCTGTGTATTGTTTCCTATGTACTGTTTTGAAAATACTTATGTCTTTAGCAATATGCTAGTACGCGGTTTGACATAATAATCCAGTTGTCTCTCTTTGGTTTGTCTTTTTTTTTTTAAGTTTCGATTGATAGTATGAATATTAAATGACTGGACAATTTATTAGCCTAAATCATTCTTTTTTCCGGCCTATAGTGGTTTATATTAAAAGTCTTTAGGACAGAAATAGAAAATCATTCTTTAATGTGAAAAGATGTAATCTGGACCACGAACTATGCCACCATGGATTTAAATAAAAATGGCAAGCACATAAATAGTGTTGCTGACAACATTACAAAAATTACATGTACTGTGAAATCACTTATTTTCGTGACGGTTTAAATTTCGTTGATTTTGAGTTATGAAGAGACCCAAAAATTCATGTCCACCACGATTCGACTTTATAGAAATCTAAACTTTGCATCAATATCATAAATATCATTTGGCGAGAAATTTACTTTTCGCGTGATGACAGGAGACTCATTGCATAAAAAGTTCATTCTTGCGTATCTTTGTTTCATAAAGCTTATCTATATCGAGGTTTCAAGAGAATTTAGAGATACAGTGTAGGTTATACATCAGAGGATGTGTTGTGCTCCAAAACGCATTGTAGTTAGGACAAAGTCATGCTTAAATATTAATATTACTTTTAAAATGTGGGCACCGTTTTAAGGTATTCTTGATTATATATCTTGATAGTGAATCAATACTTAAAAATAATTTGAAGAATTTGCAAAATTCATTAGTATTGTACCTTTTTGTTTTAAGGCCATATGAAATGCACAACTTATACCTTATTATTTGGCCAGTTCTCCTTATTTTAGTGTTACTACTTCTGCTGTGTGGTGTTTATGTATCTTCAGTAAAATAACCTCTATGTAGACATTGTTGTAGTTCACTGGGCAAAGTTAAGGGTGTAAAAATACATGTCTTCATATCTTAGTCGAAAAGGTTATTTTTATTCAGGTTATAGAATATTATTATATAGTCTATAAATAGTCCATATACAATCAATACAAACGCAAACAGTTCATAATACTACATATTCACTGGATTTGAGGCCGTATTCACCGGAGAGTGAGTGCACGTGCAGCGGCATCGTGACGTCACAATCAATACCTCGAACAACGTTCGGATGAGACCGTATAAACCGAGGTCCCGTGTCGCAGTAGGTGCTGGCACGAAAAAAGATCCCTCACTGCTCAGTGGCCGTAAGTGCCGAGTAGAGGACAAAATTTGCAGCTCTCCACCGGCAAGTGGTGGCGTCTCCATATGAGTGAAAAATTCTCGAGAGGGACGTTAAACAGGATAAAAACAAACGTTGAAAACAATGATTGCAACGGCCGGAGCCGGTCGTGTATCTGAACAGGAAAAATGTTTTTCTACGACAGAGGATCGTTAATGAAAACTGTATAGTCATGCAGCCTTGGTCAGTATTGATATTTTTTCTGGTGAATAACAAACCATATTCATCACTGTGTCCATAATTGTATAATATTCATTACGTCGTAGCACTAACTGTAGTATTACAATGTTACAAATGTTAAATACTCAATTGTTGTACATGAACATGGTATTCACAAAAAAGAGCAAATGCCCACTCATATCGTAAAATTGTTTTTTTAGCATAAAGAATGGATCATTTTCACTCTCTTTTGTTGTATTCATGCTGTTTCATTGACGAATAGTTTGACTATTTGTGAGATTGTAGCCATGTACCATAAAATATAGTCGCCCGCGTGGTGCATTGTTTAGAGTGTCTGCTCTAGAGTCGAGGAGTTAGGAGCTGATACTTACGTTGCGGGTTTGAATCCACTTCGGGACGTGGAGACTGATCCTTCGGATGAGACTGTATAAACCAAGGTCTCGTGTCACAGTAGATGTTGGCAGGGAAAAGGTCCCTATCTGCTCAATGGCCCTGAGTGCCGAGTATAGATAAAAAATTGCAGCCCTCCACCAGCAAGTGGATATGAGTCCATATGAGTTAAAAATTCTCGAGAGGGACCTTAAACAGCAAATAAACCAAAAAAAAAAAACCCATAAAATATACATTAATGTTGAATAAAAATCAAAAGAAGATTTTGTTATATTTGAGATTTCATCTTTCATTTCCATATTACTTGCAGAGTTGGCATTTTTCTCGTCTTGATCGACCATATATAATGTTCCTTTGATTTTGCAGCATGTTTATTTTATTTTTTTTTTTAATCAAATTTGCCTACGCGCTTTTAATGCAATGTTACTGTAATCGAAGTGTAAATTTTATACTATCTTAACGTTTTCCTTTTGAAATATTCTGAAAGAAAAACAAAATGTTTTTGACTACTCAGTCGAAATTATGAAAATTTGTCAGAGGTGTATCTTGGCTACTGTGCACTAAAATTGGTGTTCAAATTTACTCAAAATTATGACGTCATTTATGGAAAGTCTTAAAAAGCCAAAACACTAGCATAGGTTTATCAACATATTGTGTAGTAGCATGTGACATACCTGAGTTTCGATGTTTACAGTCAATATGAATTTCTTGAGATCATGGTAGGATTTAGGAAGTTCGGCTGGCTCTAGTGGCCTTAGTAAAAAAAAAGAGACAATGACATGTTGCTGTGCAATTTCTTACTAACTTTTCCAAAATGGAACATTTTATCCGTTGTCAGAGAGGAACTGGAATGGTTTCTAATCAACCGTGACGGCCACGTTTGCGCGTAAAAGCTCTATAGGTACCGCCTGTGAAATAGCCACGGCATTACACTGTGCGATGAAACCAATTTTAAACAGTAGACAATCATAATCGTTACATTCACTACACAAATGAATGAAGCCGATTGCTCTATTTTGGTCCGTGAGCTCGCCATCTTAACGTCAGTGTTACCCTCACTCATTGCCTTTTTTTTCAGCAAGTTCACTCCGGCAAAGTGTAGTCAGAGTTGGTAAACGACTTTCACGCATTCACACTCCCCAAATTAATAAGCCTCTTTAAAATAAATCTTTTTCTCCAATCAAACATATGTGGAACTAAATGGATGGTAGGTATAGAAGGCGTTGGTATGTTCCAGCTACTCTGGACCAACTTAGGCCTGCCTTTTCTGTTCTATTTAAGAAGAATATTGGTTTATACCAGATTTAAATACAATCACGTGTACTTTGTATCAATTTACTTGGTTTCCTATGGATATTTTTAAAGTAATTTTTAAAAGGAGTGCAACGTCGCCATTGAAACGTAACTGACGTCATATTCAAATTAAATGTGCACAAATCACCCGCTCGAATCGTACAAAATGTGTACCGAAACTGATGACAAAAACAAACCCACGATGTACCTGATGCTATTCGTAAACTGACTTACTAATGTGCAATACAAATAAAATAAAAAATATCGGGTCTTCTATTTACTTTATCAACATTGAGACAAACATTTCTAGTTATTAGCAGTCATTGAAAAAAAAAATACTAAGTTTGTAAGAACATCCTTAACTTTCAATAAAATTCGAAATTACAAGACGTTGCACACGGTGTTGATGCACATTGACTTTACTTCAAAATAAAGTAATTTAAGTCATAACGTTGTTACAGCGTTTTAAACGATATAATTGCATATATTAGAGGTTTAACATGAGTTTTTTTTTTTTAAAACAAAAAGAAAAAAAAACTAGAAACTCTGCTATTGCAAGCAATAGCTTATGTCACCCCGAATCAAACCATAAGCTTTAAGATTGGTCAATGCTTAAAGAAATGGGTATTTGTAGAAAAAAGCCCCCCCCCCCCCATCATACACACCTTTACACACAAACAAAACAAGTTACGGTTACATGTAAATGTATATAACTTTTGTCAATTTTTCCAAACCGGTACTTCATTGTATTTTTCCCCTTCTGCTTCCTTTTTTAATTAATGTTATGCAGTGTATTTACCTTGACCTTGCTGTAGGGAGAGGGCTAAAATAGGCTATGCCTGCTGCCTAATCCCATCCACTTCATGTGAATAAAATTATGTATAAATAAAAAAAAGTTACAGTTGTTAGGTTTGGTCGACCAAAGTTAAGGGAAGTGAAAGTAGAGCTTGCGAAGTCGTTGAAGGTTCACGTCAAAACATGGCTGAAGCAAAATAGTTCCTGAATTTTCCTCTTCAATTCGGACATTTCTGCACTGGACAGGGGCTGATTTTTTCATGAGATGACAAACTATGTGTAAACTTTCTTAGTTTAGCAGAATCATGAACATTTCCGGCGTGCTGATTGTTATGCCTAGAGTAGTGATGAGGCCTAGGTCTTTACCCACCTGCGGGTGCGGATCCAATGATTTTCAATTAATAAAAATAACGGAATTTAAGTTTCAATAATTCTAAATATCATTGAATGAAATTATTCATATGCAAGTAATACATTCAAAAGAAAACTCAAAATGCTTATGAATTCAGCTGACAGTTGCTACTTTAAAAAAAATACATGTATTAAACATAATAATTATAAATTCTATAGAAAACAGAAGAAGAATGAATGCTGGTAAAATATCAGATCACATCAGCGGCACTAAATTTTATTCATGAAACCCTTAAGATCTTCCCTATCAATTATACCTGCATTTTCTACCTCGCTGTTTCGAAGGGGGGGGGGGGGGATTGAAAATTCACATGTAAATTAAGCATCATTTTGTAGTAAGTGTGAAGTCTTAGCATTTTGGAAACTTTATAACGAAGGGTTGTTTGTTATATGAAGGTCAAGGTCATTTTAATCAGAATCCAAGACATTAAACAAATCTTGCTTTGTTAAAAATTAGAGAAAAATGACAGAGGAAAAGGGGGGATAAAATACTAAATACTAAATATGTCATTGTCTTCTTTATTTGAAAAGAGGTAAATACAAATGACCCAACAAGAAACATACCACATACATTCCTTTTTATTTGATAGAAACTCATTGTTATGACAATATGAAGGTTTTCCGCGTCTTCTCTGTCACCAGAGAAGTCATACCTCTGCACTTCATACTATGTGTAATACTCCAGTAGAGTCCCCGTAAACTACAGAAATGAAAATAAAATGAATAGTTTGTAGTGTTTAAGGAAACGTTGCTTCTACGCTTTTTGTTTTTTGTTTGTTCGTTCGTTTGTTTGATTGTTTGTTTGTTTGTTTGTTTTTGTTTGTTTTTGTGTTTTTTTTTTTTGTTTTTTTTTTGAAAAAGCTAAGATATTTACTTTCTTCTTAATCATATCCAGAAACTGGTAATATATAAAAGCTTCATAGATTAACCTTTATGCATGCTAGGATTATTACGGAAATAGAAACTAGGAAGACAAAGAAATTGAATAAATCACAGATAAAATTAAACGTTTACACAACGTTTTTGGCCACTCGTTTCAGGAAACTGCACTTAAATTATTTTTTCTATTCTAATGGCAACGTTGGAGAAAATTTTAAATGACATTTGCAAATCTACGAATAGTGATTATTATTTCTGTGGAAGGTTTCAATAATATTGTCAAGGCCTTTTACGAGAACATTCAAGGATAAAGCCAAGTGTGAAAACATCGCGAAATAGAAGACTCGACTGCAGCTTTTTTAAGATTAATCGTTCTTTTTGTCCATTCTGTTCCATTATTTTGCAGGAATCACTTTGATAGGATGCGACTAACAACTCATTAAAGTTACAAAACAGATTTTATGAAAAATTACAGAAAAAAAAGAAATTTAAAAAATATGACTTTTTGTCTGTAACAAATCTAAAAATTTTAAAGGGTTTTAACAGAACTACAGTGGGTGATTATCACTTCTATAAAGTTTCAGTAAGTTTGTCCAGGTCATTTTCAAGAAACTTGAACAACAAATAAATCTTTTTCTCTAGAACAACAAATAAATCTTTTTCACTAGCAATTTAACACAAAATTGGTCACGTGACATCAACTTTTCTTCAATTACTCGTTTTTTCCAGGGGGGGGGGGGGAGGGGCAAAATCTTTTTGACAGGAGGCAAGGAACACTTCTTTAAAGTTTCAAAAAGATTGAATTAAAAGCAGCCGAGAAAGATGAAATTTAAAAATTACCACTTTTTATCAGTTTCCATGGGAACGGTTACCATTTTAAAAATTTGGAGGAAAGATTACACATCTTTCGTTAGTATACAGTTATGGAATGGGTATGAGGGAAATAGCAAATTTATGGTTCCCCGAGGGAGGAAACTATTTCCCGAGGCGGCGAAGCCGCCGAGGGAAATAGTTTCCTGCTGAGGGGAACCATAAATTTGCTATTTCCCGAGTACCCATTCCATAACCGTTTTATTATACCGAAACAAACAAAGGAGATTTATTAACTAGAGACTTAGACATTTTTAAAACAATATAGAGGCATTGATATAAATAATAAAAAATGCGCGTGATTCCAATTTTGTTAAATATGTAATGCATCAATACGGAAAAAAAAAAATCACTAACATTTCGAAGGATTATCGTTGTCCTCATTTTCCTTAGAAATTCCAGTATGATTTTGACATCGCATGTCGAAATGTTTTGACGTCATAGTTACATTGCAAATTACATTACGTCACGGACTCGAGATTCCTTGAACGCTCCGCCCACTGTTCATTTTAATTGGTTAAAATTAATAATAAATATTCATGAGGGAGTAGTCCTAGGGAGTAGCTCTGATTTTTCAGGGAGTAGTCCTCAGATGGGGAAATAGTATTTTCTCGGGGAAATAGACAGATTTATGGTATTAATTTTATATAGAGTAATAAGAGTAGAGGTATAATAATGATCATTATGACAGTGGAGTTTCATCAAGATTGAAAGAGGCATCTTCGAGATATTGTGCGGACCGCGTTATTGGTCGAGCAATAGCAATATGTCTCCCCGACTTCGTGCGGGTTGACATAATAAAGATAAAATAACAAGACACAACAATTTTAATGTTTGAATCTTCTACTGAAAACATTAAGTTGTACATTAATAAATCTTATAAATCTGATAAGTAAATTGTAAGATTTTTAATATGGAAATGTCACAGGCAGTCAACAGGATCTCAGTTATCCTGATGCATATCCTTTATTCCTCTTTTAATAACTTAGCCTTTACTACCTTGATTTTGCAAAGGAATATATTTTTTTTACGATAGGGAAAATGTGCCTTTCCGAGAAAAGGGAATTATGAAATCAAAACATTTGAATGATGTACTTTTTATGACAACCGATGTTGTAGAGTGGGATTTCCTCCATAGCCAGCTTTCTCCCCGGAATCTTTACTCTCCACCCACCCAGGGAAAATAGCACACTAGAGCCAAATTTATTCCTCTTTCTTTCTCAGAGTAGATTTTTCCCTATTTCATCAATGCTAAAATAATATCGACAATACTTTGGCTAAAATTTTAAATGAAAGTCAACTGATACGTAATGTATATATGAGTGTTTTTGTTCAAGAATTGTTCAAATTTAGCATGAAATCTTAGAAGTTAGAAAAAAAAAAACAAGAAGCACTTTACAGCAAAAGATTATCATAAAATAATGCCAGAAGGACCCCTTAATCTACGTGGTACTAAGAACCTGTAGAAATTTGGAAAAAGAGCACAGCTGATGAAAACTCTGTAACATCAACTTTTCTTTCAGTAGCCTGCCTCGATTAAAAAACTGATCGAGATATTTCTACATAGAAAGGAAAGTTGAAAGTTTTCCACTAAATATTTTTTTTCTTAATTCTGTAAACAATACTGTTACAGTATATGTATCACTTCCGTATGATTTGTACAAGCTGTAGACTTTTATCTAAAAATTCCAACAAGGGGTAGGGTTAATGATGAATATTTGTAATGAGTCACAATTTTTCAGCTTTAAAAGAAAAAAATGAAAAAAGTGAATTTATAGATGGACGATTTTTACCAAATACTGTATAATTTAAACTCTTCGCAGTAAATAATGGATAGTCAAGTACATATGATTAATTGTTTTCATAATGTCTCTGACTATTCAAGGTAAAAACAAAAAAGGGGGATATTACTTCAAAGGTTAGAAAACGATTCTTTAAATTCAGTCTAGGCATTTCTGTACAGTATTATACAATTTCGCCTCGGTCAATATTGATATTTTTCTGGTGAATAACAAACCATATTCACAACCGAAAGAGTCCATAATTGTTTTATTATATAGTCATGATTTGAATGAATAAGACATTGAAGGCCTAGGCTGCATGACGACTCCATTTTCATTAACGAACTTCTGTCGTAGAAATTTTTTTTTTAAAATGTTCCGATTATAACTTATTACTTCCGTGTTTTCCTTTTGCTGTGTGTAAGACATCGAAATGTTTGGAAAATAATCCGACGAGAAATTTGCCTAAAAGTTTTCCTGCTCAGATATACAGCATATACAGCTGACTCCGGCCGTTGCAACCGTTGTTTACAACGTTGATTGAGGTGTTGATTGTGACGTCACAATGCCGCTGCACGCGCACCGACCCTCCGGTGAATACGGCTTCAAATCCAATGAATATGTAGTGTTATGAACTGTTTGCGTTTGTATAGATTATATAGGGACTATTTATAGACTATATAATAATGCATCGCACCTACTTTGAATCACCTCACTACTTGTATGTTTTACCGATATGTATGATTCCAATTGTAATAATCTTTTTCAGCTAAGAGATGTGCATTGAGAGAGTTATTATGAAATTACAATTGTAAAATTTAACAATACATGTATGTGAGTTCCACAGGCCACAGGCCACAGGCCATGGGCCAGTGTGGTATGGCTTCTTGTGAGAACCCCTGGTTGAACTTGAAATTTGTATGGAATGGATAATGAAAGGTTTTATGATTCCAAATGATACCGACAAAGGGCCTGGACAACTTGGATGGACTTTTCAATTCCTATGTTTTGGTAGACAGATCATCTATTTAATGGTCAATGGAAATGGGTGGTTCCCTATCAGTAAGATTTTGAATATTTAAAAAATCAATTAGACTTGATAAATAGAGGATATTCAATGTTTTGTAAATGAATATGGAATTTATTTCACGAGTGCAACATTTTAAAAATAAACAAATCTTGTCTCACGAGTGAAATATATTCCATATTCATCTACAAAACATTGATTTTTCCGTTTACATTTTCTTAGATTTTTCCTTTGCCTCTGTCTTTTAGTAACACGGTGTCATAGGCTGTGACGTCTTAGTTGAGCGGTTGAAACGTCATAACTATTTATAAGCGATTGCGAGATTGAAAAACATTGTAAACATGGATATTTAACGACATATTTGAAAAAAAAAACAACTTTGGCAGTATAACTATCAATCTCTGTCAGGGTGGCTCATTAACCCTATCTTATAACAGGCTAGGGATTTTTTTTAAAAACACTCTTCGTGAAGGGAAGGAAAATCGTAAGTTTTGCCGCATTTCAGTATGATATCTTCACACTGTGAGAATACCATTTTGATACCCTTTCACACTGTGTCAGAATATCAATTTTATTCAGTAAAAAAAATTACAGTATTTCACTTGATGGCCTTGAAAACAATATGTTTGTGTTTCGGAGGGGACAAGACGTTGACGGAAATTAATAAGAATGATATGTAGAAAAAATTTGTATTATTGAAAAAGTATACAATTTTACTGTAAAACATTTGCAATAAATAAAAAATATTGGAATTATGTACAGCAGAACACCTTGGCACATTCATATTGCATGTACATATAGCTTTATACAATATTGAAATCTACTCAGAATAACCTGTGAAATCAAATGCCACACCTGAAAAACCTCATGACCTAGATTTAAACCTAATGTGGTACTTGGTTGATCAAGCTGTATACCATATTGAGCTATGCAGCCAGCTATTGAAAACATTACCGGTATTTTCTAATTTGCTTTTAATCTTTGTTAACTGTTTAACGATATTCAGTTGCAAAGTGCAACTTTAATAATAAGGTAAGAACTTCATTTTTTTCATTCTCATAAGGAAAATCAAATTGAATGTCCTAGCGCATTTTTAAGATACGTGTACTTATAAGATTAAAAATAATTATATTCATTATAGATAGTTTGAGAGATTCACAAGAACTGAAAGTTTCATGTTAATGAGCAGTATATTTGATAGTATAATAATGAATATATAAAGGAGAAGTTTTATATATAAAGTATTTATTGTAATTAAAACAATTCAAAACATAATATGTTTCAAGGGTGAAAAATATTACTAGCATTAGGAAAAATTATTGTCCAAGCATTAGAGCACACAATGGATAGTTCATATTTGCAAATATTTTCAGGATTTTTTAAAGAAAATTAAAACGAAAACAACAAATGAATCATTGATATTGTAATGGGTAGAGATATTTCTATATGTTTCTATATTCTGAATTTTTTTTTTTTTTATTTGTTCATAAATAATAAAGATATAGCCACCAATCATGACTTTGCACGTTAATATTTGTACTCATAAATACTACTGTACAAAATAAAAAGAAAAATGAATTATGTAAACTCTATTCGACAAAAAAAAAAAAAAAAAAAAAAAAAATGGGTGGAAAAATTATAAAAAAAAAATTATGAAAATACCTAGAAACGATATTAGTCTACAAGTAAATGGTTCCATGTCCGCAATAATTGTAATAAGAAGCGGCTTCTGGCTGATGAAATTAATAACTTTAAGATAGCATTTGCTTAATAAGATGAATCTAACGCTACGACTTCAAATTTTAAACAAAATATTTGTCTCATTTTAAGTTTAAGTTTTTCCTGTAACTTCTTAGGACCTCTACTACCACTGCATGGTAAAGTTTTATAATGGAAATAGACACCGTTGTGTTAGTCAATTAAGTCCTTTTATTTTCATTGACTTATAAGCTCTTTTAATATCTTATATTTTCTTTTATAATCCCAAGTAGTAATATGATCAGGAACTCAGAACTCCTTCAAGTTACTGAGTATACCCTGTAACTTAATGAGGATTAGCTTATACGGGTCCTTTTGTATGTTAGTTATGTTTTGTCATTTATTTATCAAATTACGTTTTTGGTATTATCAATTCCTTAAAAACATTGAATTCATGAACAATTAATTTAAAAGTTTAAAACTTTGGTATTCCTTTATATAAGCATAACAATAAAGAGGTTTATACAAAAATATAAATACCCCGACGGAACCCAGGGAATCGCTACCTGCTTACTGGGATTGCCTCCATTAAAATTGGTGCGATAAAGCCCTCACAGGTGACTGTGGTGGGAACAGACCTCTTAGTACCGACAAGAGTGAGTGCCACACTAAATAAATGAAATCAAGTTCTGATTTGGTCGCAAACTTTATATCTGCTTCTTCTGGTATACAACAACTATTAGGGATAATACCCCCTGGGGTAGACCCCAAAGCTTGCCTCTGGAAAAGATCAAGCTGGTCCTTCAGTTACCGCTGAGGTAACCTCCAAATCCTCCCCAGTACTGAGGATAGATTGCCCAGAGTTTTGGGTTGGACATAAGAGCCCCCCCCCCTCCCTTTCAATTTGCTTACGATGTCTAGAGATACATGTATTCCTGAACATAATTTATGATCTTGTTTATAAGAAAAAAATCGTTTACAAAATTGACTACGTACATGCATGAATACTAAAGTTTAATTTCCTTGCAACTTTAAAATAGAACCCTGTCAATGTGCATCTGGTGCATCAAAATTGGTATCGTATAGGATTTACACCAATAATTTGATTGTTAATTTATCTTCAAAGTTATTTTTCTCTTCTAAGCTTTAAAGGTTTAGCCTATTTGATTTCATGTCTCTTATCTCAATTAAAAAAGAAAAAAAAATCCACATTACATTACATTTTTCATGTTTTTCCAAAGAAAAACAAGGTGTGTTTGTGAACACTGATGCCCCCGTATGGTAGGTTATGGCGAAGGTTAAAGTTTTTCAAATGCGTGTCAAAATCTAGGTCAAGAGATCAAAAATGTTGGTATCCAAAGAAAGGTCTTGTCTTAAGGAATGTACCTGTGAAATTTGATAGCCCTAGCTCCAACTGTTCAAAAGTTATGGCGAAGGTTTAAGTTTTTAAAAGTAAGTAAAACGCCAAGGACAAATGGGGCCCCAAGGGAAGGTCTTGTCAAAAGTGATACACATGTTCGTGAAATGTGAAAGCCTTAGAGCCAAACGTTCACATGTTACGGCCAAGGTTAAATCTTTTTTTAAAGTAGGTCAAACTTCAAGGTCAAGGTCAAAATAGTTGGTATCCAAAGGAAAGTCTTGTCCCAAGGAATGCACATTTGAAGTATGAAAGCCGTAGTACCAAATGTTTAAAAGGTATGGCAATGATTAAAGATTTCCAAAAGTGGGTCAACCTCCAAGTTCAAAGGTCAAAATTGTTGGTATCCAAAGGAAAGTCTTGTCACAAGGATTACATATGTGAAGTATGAAAGCCTTAGCACCAACCATTCAAAAGCTATGGCCAAGGTTAAGTTTTCAAAAGTAGGTCAAACTCCAAGATCAAAGTGGTTGGTGTCCAAAGGAAGGTTCTGTCACAAGAAATACACATGTGAAGATTGAAACCCTAAGCACCAACTGTTCAAAAGCTATGACCAAGGCTAAAGTTTTTCAAAAGTAGGTCAAACTCCAAGGTTAATGTCATAAGGTCAAAATTGTTGGAATCCAACGGAAGGTGTTGTCACAAGGAATGCACATGTTCTTAAACCACAAGTTCCAACTGTTCAAAAGTTATGGCCAAGGTTAAAGTCTCATTAAATTTTGCAAAAGTGGGTCAAACTCAAAGGTCAAAAGGTCAAATATGATGGTACCTAAAGATAGGTCTTGTCACAAGAAATACACATGTGAAATATGAAAGTCATAGCTCCAACCAATCAAAAGTTATGGACAAGGTAAAGGTTTTGCGGACAAAGAGACAGCTAGACAAACAGACAGACAGACGGACGGACAAGGAAAAAACTATATACCCCCGAATCTTCGATACGGGGGCAGAGGCATGAAAATTTAAAAGGCAACAATATGTACAATGTCATACTTTTTTCATATAACAACAATTTTTTGTTAATATTTGTTCTATTATTCAATTTGGTATGTTAAGAAAAGCATGATAATATGTCTATCCTTGAAACGTCGTACTCAGTTGAGAAATAATGTGAAATTAAAAATAGTTATATCTATTTACATGCATGTACTCATTGAACAAAATATTAATTAAAATCAATTAAAAGAAAAAGTCTAAAAACTTATTTCAAGACATTTCATTATGTTGACTTTATGAGCCCTTTAAAGGGAATACACCATTAAAACGCTCCCTGGTTTTCTTCAGTGGGAGATCAGGTTTTGTATGTATTTCCCGCATATTAGAACAAAGGAATGTAATCGGATTATGTCGTCTGATTTTTGGCCTATCCCGCACTTAAGGAAATGCACTCCGATGAAAAAGGTAAAAATAACAAACAGTGATCAATCTCAAATAGCTATAAACAATACAAATCTGTAAAGAAGACATAAAACATGGACCAAGAGAGGTGCCTACAGAGACTGAACAGTGTTAACATTGATTGCCCCCCCCCCCTCTCAACTGAAATGCTCATTTCAAGACATTTCTAATTTTTTGGTCATTTTATCAAAGTTTAAATACGAGTGATGCACTATAAAAATAGATGCATGTATCACATATCTAAAATATTAATAGAGTTTTTACTTTAGTGAATTAAAGTTTCAACGTTTTCACTATAGTAAATCAAAGTTCCAAAGTTTTTACTATAGTTAATCAAAGATTCTAAGTTTTCACTATAGTAGTTTAAAGTTTCAAAATGTTCACTATTAATAGTAGATCAAAGTTCTAAAGTTTTCAACATGGTAAATCAAAGTTCCAAAGTTTTCACTATAGTAAACAAAATGCCAATTAAGGAGGAACAGGACCTTGAGCTGAAAAAATCTAGTCAATGATTTTTTTTCATATTTTGTATATTTTCAATTTAGTATGTCCTACATATCTTAAAGCAATTCTGTCATCACTTTTCTTGACTTGTTTAAGAGATATCGCCATACAAATATCGCTCCGTACTGTGCCTGTATTAAGTTTTGGTTCTTCGTGTTTACTGATCCATTATTGAGTCTATAATGGGAATTTTTAAACACAAACAAAGTATATGGATAAGGACACGCAGCTCTTCAAATATTCAGAATATTAGTGTTTAAAATTCTTACGGCATTTTTTCATATTTCACAATGTATATGTACTGGATAAATTACGCACCTTTCAAGACGGCTTCAACGACAAAAAAAAAACGCACTTGGGAAAACATCTGTCAATAAATATTTTAAAATATACGATTGAACTAAGGTCCTTCTTCGTAGTAATTAGTTGTATCAATATCGTAAGCTGAAGCTTATCTTATTATCACACAGGACATAGTTGAACAAGACATAAGCCTGGTAAAAAGAATCACGTTTACATTTTCCGAGTACGGGAAAGCGACTGTGACGTCACACGAAAACTTACAAGAGTGAAATGGAATATTAATTCAGATAATCTCTATTACCAAACACGTAAAAATTATTATTGTAATTCCTGCTTCAAAAAATTTATCACGATGCATTGACGGTAGTCTGTTTTAATGTTTTAAAATTGACCAGGTGATCAACTTGTACTTGATCTCACTGCACTGAGACATCATATATGACGTCACGGACATGTTAGACTGCAGCGTAAAGAAACAGAGGGATGGATCGATCGATTTCACAATTTTTAAATATTTACATGATCCTTTAAAATTTTTAAATATTTTACATAAAATGTTTCAGCTCAACCAGTTGAATAAAAATTATGCAAATACAGCTGATTATAACAACGTTTTACACCAACATTAACGGTGACAATGACATAGTCAATTAAGTCATGTGTCATGTGTCCTGTCTCCCTTTAAAATTCATAATCAAAAGAACTTGTAGTTTCAATGCGTCAAAATGGTAAGTGATACAAAAAGATTAGATATAAACCTTGATTGAGATTTTCCTCATGTAAATGTGGCTTTTGGATTGTTATTTTACATTATATTACATTATTGTGCTTCTTTTTTTTCAATTCTGGTTTGAAAATTTTAATATGAAAGAAATACGAAATGATAAAATATCCCTAAAATCACTTTCTTGTCTCTTTAAGTCAACTCTTTAAATCTAAGCCAAAAAAGAATTGTGATAAAGACGTAATTTACAAAAATACTACATTTTGAAGTTACCCTATTTTATATTATCGTGTTGCACTCCTGACATATGACTCCTACGTATTTTGTTTAAAAATAAAACACACAATAACGGGTTTTATTCTTTATTATCCTTTGGGCCATGGGGATTGTTATAGTGAGAAAGTGAAGGTATCACACCGGTAATTGTTTTCACTATGTAATTCTATATAGAATAAAAAATCATTAAAAATCAGGTATTCGAATTCATGAAAAAATATTTAGCAGGAAGTGTTAAACGTTACCAGTCACATCAGCTGACACCCAAAAATAGGGTACCTTTTTTTTCCATCCGCAAACAGGGATACACTTAAAACCACGTGTATTCAATGTGTTTATAAACATCCTGTGTGCACCCCAGGAATTGGCCTCCTATGCCCCGAAAGAAATAGTTCCTGTCAAAAACCTTTAATATTTTACAAAGTACATAAAATATCCTAAGCACAGATACCAACAATATAAAAATAGAATAAGGGAAATTCAAAAATTTCTCACAATAAAAAAAAATATTTCTTTATTATGTATGGAACTACAATTGACTAAGTTTATTTTGATTGGTCAATTACCGGTGTGATACCTGAAAACATTTTCTCAGAAATCCTATAACATTTTCATTCGGCTTCGCCTCGGTCAACAACGGTCTTCGCGGGATAATAATTTCTTATGCTACTCCTATAAATGTAATATTTTTACATTTTCCTTCATCATTGCTATACTGTGTAAATTGATTTATTCAATTCATTACCAAAAAATGTAGTTTACAGAATGAAATTATAAATAAAGCCACAACTTAAACTGCATAAAAAATAGATAAAGAAATTGGTAAATAACGAAAATACAGATGCACATGTAAAAAGGTAATATACGCGACTGCTTTAATTGGGAATAGCTTTTTAAAAATATTTCTAACACTGTCTTTAGCATAAGGTAAAGAGAATTAATAAATGCATGTATTATATAAAAACGACTTATTTATTAAGCAGCCATTAGGAGACTTAAGCGTACATTCCAATCAATTAGCAGGAAGTGTTAAACGTTACCAGTCACATCAGCTGACACCCAAAAATAGGGTACCTACACAGCATTTTCTGATTTTTTCCATCCGCAAACAGGAATACCCTCAAAACCACGTGTATTCAATGTGTTTATAAACATCCTGTGTGCACCCCAGGAATTGGCCTCCTATGCCCCGAAAGAAATAGTTCCTGTCAAAAACCTTTAATATTTTACAAAGTACATAAAATATCCTAAGCACAGATACCAACAATATAAAAATAGAATAAGGGAAATTCAAAAATTTCTCACAATAAAAAAAATATTTCTTTATTATGTATGGAACTACAATTGACTAAGTTCATTTTGATTGGTCAATTACCGGTGTGATACCTTGAAGGGCCTTTGAAGTTGTCAGATTTTTTTCATTTTTGCACCTGAGATTTCTTAAATAATTGTCACTAACATCCTGAATTCTGGGGATCTAATTCCCATTATTGCTGGAGATATGATGCATTTATCTCCCTTACTCCAGAGCAGTCAAGAATTCACACTGAGCACTCTGACAGAAGTTTTTTGTGCATATTTTCAAGCAGAATTTCATCCTCAATGGACTAAGCCTGGCAACCAATTTTGTATCCCTGGAGAGTATATGCATTGTTCTTCACAACAAACAAAAAATAATTCACAAGTCTGAGACCATTATGCAATTATTACATAACAAAATTGCATTTTACCCTCCTAAGAATGACAAAATTTACAGAAATTGTTAAATATTAGGCTGATATTAAAATCTGCATCTGGTCAATTTATGTTCCAAATAAAGCCTAGGTACTTGTCTACAACCTGCTATGCAGAAGTTTACCTAAAAGCTGTGTTGTAACACAGGGCAGTCCAAATGATATCAGCATCTGGGGAGGTTCTGGACAGCTCTGACTCTCAATTAAACTTGCTTTGATGATAAGGAAATGGAGAAAACAATTCAGATGTAATTTATTGTTGTGATTTATGTAACTGGCTTTCTCTGCAGACACCAATTAGCCATGAAATTCCAATTGAACTTACATAATTATCCTCTTTTCATTGAATTTCTCAGGAATTTCAAAGGTGTTTGATTAATTTGCATGATTAATTCAAGATTACAGCTTTTTGTTTCACCAAATTTACATAAAAATTCAACATTTAAATTTCAAATTTAAAAATATAAATCTTAAACATTTTTATGGGTCTTCACACTTTTAAATGTGAATAAATGCAACAAAGAAACTAATATCAGGCCATCCTCCATGATTCTTGGAGGTGGGTGGGTGTACAAAAACTGCTTATAAAATTTATAGGAAGTGACAAAAGAAGAACAGGGCACTTTATTAGCTGAATTATTGTTATTCTAATATTTTGATTGTGTAAATATGTCAAATTTCTACATCACTTTAATTTGTAATTTATTAATATTTCAGTACATTAATGTGCTTAACAAATCATGCTAAAATAAACATCCTGATTGAGACTTAATTTAAAAGAGAGCGTCAACACCTACATAAAAGTGGTAAAATGACAAAAAAACATTCTCCGGCAAACTGAAAAATCTTGAATGTCAGCTGCGAAAGCATGGAAAAAGTCTAGAGAACCATAACAGGCATACCATGGTGCTAAGTGACATTCTGTACTATATGTGTGATGCATGGTTGGGACTCAGAATAAGTATTCACTCTCATGCCCTGACAGTATTTATGCATTTTTGGTCATAAACTTCTTATTTTTGAAAAATTCTTAATAAATTTTATTTGTGCATTACTTTTATTAGACAAATTTAACTCATTTCATCATTTCTATTCCTCCACTCCAGTAATAAATGAATCCCTTAAGGTGAATAAAATGAAAGTAAACCCAGTCTCTGTAAATTTTAACACTTTTTAAAAACATGTTTTACTTCTTCACATTTTATCGCAGTTGTCACTTTTGTTGAAAACTCATTCACAAACCCAGAATTAGTCTTTTCTTGAAAAAATCAGCGTAAAGTGCTTTTATGGCAAAGTCTGTAGACACTATAATTGACTGCGGTCAGGTGGTCACAGAGTTTAAAGTCATCTAAAATAAAAAAAAAAAAAAAACAAAAAAAAAAAAAAAAAAAAACAAAAAAAAAAAAAAAAACATTTTCTAACTTCTTTCTACATGTCAGATACATAATCCTCCTTTGAAAGTCATAATTTGGAGTTTTGAGGGTAAAACATGACATATTATTAGTATTTTACATAGAAATCTGTATAAATTAATGTCAACCCTGTTTCTAAATTTAAAAATATGTGCTTTCACACAGAAAGTTCATAAAATGACATATTTTGTTGAAATATGCCTTTATAAAATTAAAACTGACTTTAATATGGGTGTAGATGATTTTACACAATCACCTTCAAGGTATCACACCGGTAATTGTTTTCACTATGTAATTCTATATAGAATAAAAAATCATTTAAAATCAGGTATTCGAATTCATGAAAAAATATTTAGCAGGAAGTGTTAAACGTTACCAGTCACATCAGCTGACACCCAAAAATAGGGTACCTAAACGGCATTTTCTGATTTTTTCCATCCGCAAACAGGAATACCCTCAAAACCACGTGTATTCAATGTGTTTATAAACATCCTGTGTGTACCCCAGGAATTGGCCTCCTATGCCCCGAAAGAAATAGTTCCTGTCAAAAACCTTTAATATTTTACAAAGTACATAAAATATCCTAAGCACAGATACCAAAAATGAAAAAATAGAATAAGGGAAATTCAAAAATTTCTCACAATAAAAAAAATATTTCTTTATTATGTATGGAACTACAATTGACTAAGTTCATTTTGATTGGTCAATTACCGGTGTGATACCTGAAAACATTTTCTCAGAAATCCTATAACATTTTCATTCGGCTTCGCCTCGGTCAACAACGGTCTTCGCGGGATAATGATTTCTTAAGCTACTCCTATAAATGTAATATTTTTACATTTTCCTTCATCATTGCTATACTGTGTAAATTGATTTATTCAATTCATTACCAAAAAATGTAGTTTACAAAATGAAATTATAAATAAAGCCACAACTTAAACTGCATAAAAAATAGATAAAGAAATTGGTAAATAACGAAAATACAGATGCACATGTAAAAAGGTAATATACGCGACTGCTTTAATTGGGAATAGCTTTTTAAAAATATTTCTGACACTGTCTTTAGCATAAGGTAAAGAGAATTAATAAATGCATGTATTATATAAAAACGACTTATTTATTAAGCAGCCATTAGGAGACTTAAGCGTACATTCCAATCAATTAATATGCATACAGTTTACCAAAGCGTGCGGTGCAGAAGTGTGCTGTATACCATGTGCAAATAGGAACTGTACTGATAAAAAAAAATAGACAAACTGTTCACAAAACGAAACGTACCGTTCACAAAACTAACCGTATCGTTTACAAAACGAAACGAACCGTACCTTATAAGTGGTCTAGTAGCACGTTTTAGGCTCTCTCTCTCTATAAATAAATATATATATTTATATATATATATATATATATTCCGTGTATAGGGTTCACTGGTGTTACTCGTGAAAGAGATGTAAAAATAGATTACCTTTGATAAACATAATATGACAAATGCAGACATGATAAACTGTATGCAAGAACTTTTATACCATAGGGCACTGTAGAAATGTCAAGAGTAACGTTGCAGGTGTAGTATTTCATCATTTATCATTATTATATTGAAAGTTAAACCTTTCAGGTTTATAAATTATTTGCAATTAAATTAACATCACGACTCGTAATTTGTGTGTCATTATTTAAGAAATGATAAAGAATTGATTCTCTTAAGGTCTTTTAATTGATTCTTAAACGGGTTTAATGTGTACCCTTAAGGTCAAGATCTAGTTAATGAAAGGAACCTACAAATTTCTCAAATTTGAGAAATATATTCATTTAACGATGCTTTATAACTATAGCTTGGTCAAATAAGGTGTATCGGGGCATAATTTGTATATAAACAAGACGAAAAATCGTATTTTAAACTGTCATTTTCAATGAAAACTTGAGAAAACCAGTCATGAATATGGGAGTTTTTACCATATCAGACAAATGAAAGGTGTCCAGATTGCCTACAGTCTCTCAGAAAATGTTAACTTGTATGTTCTTAGCCTCTTCTTAAAAATAAAATCAAATTGAATATAGGTATCGGGATTAATTTTCACATGATTTCAAATTGAATTCCATCAAAGTAATTTATTTTCTACATAATTCTATTAGAGCCATAAAGTACGGAAAAATAAAGTTTAAATTGATTATGACATCATAATGGATCTAGCACCAAAAAGGCAGTCTAAAGTCATTTACTAGATCTTGACCTTAAGAGAAGAATACTCTTCAGAAAAAAAAACATGTTCCTGAAGCATGTTTCAGAAGCTATCCTAGAATGTGGTCCCATATTCTTTAAGCATTGATACACGTCACATGAATACCTGTATGAAAGTGAAAGGTGAAGGTAATGTCAAATGATAGTGTAGGATAGGGTACATAAGGCAGCTAGTTCATTTTACTCTCCATATTTCATTTGATCAAGATTTACACAAATCTTCAAACTTAAGCGCCATCATGATTCGTCACCTCTTACTTACGGTGTGTTTTGTTGGAATTCTTGCTGATCATCCTGGATGGAATTTGTTGTTTGGAACCGACGTTTTGAATGAAACTCACAAAGAGCCATTAACATTCGATAACCCTGTTCCTAAATGGATCAAAGGGTCTTTGGTAAGTAAAAATGTGCTCAATATGGATATTGCCCTCATAAACTGAAAATAGATAGTTATCACTTGTGTTGTTTCAATTTGGGTTTTTACTGTTTTCCTAGGTAAGAAATGGACCTGCGCGATATGGAATGGGAAAACATTCGTTTCTTAACGTTTTTGATGGATATGCAAAGTTGTATTCATGGCAATTCCCAGGAAATGGGTCCACGTATTTTTCTGCTAAGTTCGTTCAAAGCAAGTCTTATAAAGAATCACTTAAGATAAATGACGTCGCACCCTATGGGACATTCGATAACCTTGTCCCGCCCAGAACGATTATGGAACAGGAGCTGTCAGTGGCTCATGGCATGGACAATATGAACGTTAATATATACAACTTTTCAGGAGACTGTGTTATTCTAACTGATGCTTGGAAGTTATATCTAGTCAACTGCTATACGCTAGAAACGATACGAAAATGCAATCCAAAGATACCAGGAGTAAAGACTAGTTTCCCGTATGTTAGTGTTTTGTCTGTGGCGCATCCGGTCCAAGAATAGGGCACAAATCACCACTTAACCGTTCTTCAGAGTAGCAGCATTTTACCCGAAGTAGCTAGTAAATTTACCCTTGTTCGAACAAAGTCTGCAGATATTCGGGAAAAAATTGCGAAGTGGGAAGTCACAAAAATGTCATATTTACACTCTTTTTCAACCACCGAGAGATACGCTATTATCTTAGCTTGTCCTTTTTACGTAGAAATTGAGAAATTACTGACAGGTCATTTCCCGGTAGATAGCATGTTTTTTTCACAAAGATGAGCCTACACGTACATACATAGTTAACATTAAAACAGGAAAAGTTACAACGATAACAACAGAAAATGTCTTTACCATGCATCATATAAATGCATATGAATTGGATGAAGACACCATTTTTATGGACGTTGCATCTTATCCAGATGCTGCTGTTGCGGCAATCTTTGAAATGGATACTATCATGAACGAGACACGACGCAATGCCTTTCCATATAAACCTTCTTTGAAAAGATTTAGAATAGACTTGAAAGCAGAAATGATGACGACAATTTCTTTTGATGTTAACCCAAACGTCCCCCACGTGAACATGTTGGATATGCCCACCATTAATGAACATTACAGATCAAAACACTACTGCTATATCTATGGTCCAGTTTTTAAAAGCGACTTTAAAACATGGGGCAAGTTTTCTATTGTCAAAAAGGACGTTTACAACACTACAGGCGACCTGTCGTGGTCTCTTCCCGGCCATTATCCAATGGAAGGTTGGTTTGTTCCGGATCCAAGCGGATCAGCAGAGGATGATGGGGTCCTCATGCTTCCAGTTCTAGATGGAAATCTGGGCAAAAGTTATCTTTTAATTCTCGATCCTAAAACAATGAAACCTATTACTAAATCCTACACGCCTTTTATTACTCCTTTTCACTTTCATGGACGATTTATCGAGAATTTGGTATAGTATGCTTCTGATTTTTGTGTTCTACTTGATTTGATTTCTTTTCTTTTGAAGGATTTTGAAAGAGTAGAAATGTTTTATTTCTTTCGATTTTGTATAGATATGTTAAACACAAATATTCACTCCATTGTGAAATTTATTGAAAATTCTGCAGAAGTAGTATTTCAGAATGAATAATTAATGTCATATAGAAATATCTATTGTGTCATAGTTTCTTTGGATTTACACTTCATTTTGAACATGATTTGCTTGAAATCTGAAAATATGTTTGTGAACTGTTAATTTCCTCATTGTTTGCCAATGTCCTCTCTGTAGATATCAATTTAAGGTATTTGTTTCCGTGGATGAAATTTAATAGTAACCGTACATTTCATACTTTTTTGCTCCAGAAATTTTTCATTTGTGCTAAAACATCTAATTTTCTTCAGCTTAGTGTTTCAAAAAATTTTTTTAAAACATTTAAGATATGGTTTGATGGCTTAGCAGACAAATATCTGTCACTTAAATCAGCATAGTTTTCCAAGATTTTTTTCCCCTCAAATTATTTTAATTATTACATTTCAATGGCAAATTCTTCATGCCTTGGATGTGCAGCTCTGAAGTAACAGAAATGGGGAAAGATTTGTCCAACATTCTGACAAAAGAAAACATAGAGAAACGGAATAGTAAAGAGGAAGATAGTTGACTAAAGTAAATAGTGATAGACACACAGGTCATTTTCTACAGAATATTTCATCATGTAGTCTTAAGATCATGTAAAAGGGGATGTTAAAGCCCCTTTCGTTCCACCTGTTGGATAATAATTTGTTATATTTATTAGTCCCCTACCGGTGAAACCGGAGGGGACTATAGGTTTCCTCTGAGTCTGTCCGTCCGTCTGTCTGTCTAGCTGTCCGTCTGTCTGTCCCTCTGTCTGTCTGTCAGTCTGTCCTACTTGGTTTTCCGCACTTTTTTTAAACGCTTGCAGATATTGTGCTGATTTTTTGGTATGTGAGTGTATCTTGATGAGTTACAGATCAAGTTTGCATTTGGTTCCGCTTCAATGATTTTTGGCGGAGTTACAACCTTTTCAATTTTTCAGGGTTTTCCGCAATTTTTTCTAAACGCTTTCAGATATTGAGCTGATTTTTGGTATGCCACTTTACCTTGATGAGTTATAGAACAAGTTTGCATTTCATTCCGCTTCATTGATTTTTGACGGAATTATGGCATTTTTAATTTCTAGCGGGAAGCAAATTACAGTTGCAGGTAGGGGACTAGTATTGCTAATGCAATACTCTCAGAATGCTTGTTCCTCATGTAAGCACTATTCATATGTAGCACATGTACATTTTCAACGCCTCTTTTACTTGAAATTTATTGTGCAGTCTACCAGTGAATGAACAGAATGGCAGAATAAGAAGGTTATTGATTTGATTGAACTTATTAGTCTCCTACCGGTGAAACCGGAGGGGACTATAGGTTTCCTCTGAGTCTTTCCGTCCGTCTGTCTGTCCCTCTCTCTGTCTGTCAGTCTGTCCCACTTGGTTTTCCGCACATTTTTTCTAAACGCTTGCAGATATTGAGCTGATTTTTGGTATGTGAGTGTATCTTGATGAGTTACAGATCAAGTTTGCATCGCTTCAATGATTTATTACGGAATTTAGACCTTTTCAATTTTTAGGGTTTTCCGCAATTTTTTTCTAAACGCTTGCAGATATTGAGCTGATATTTGGTATGTGACTTTACCTTGATGAGTTATAGATCAAGTTTGCATTTCCTTCCGCTTCATCGATTTTTGACGGAATTGTGGCATTTTCAATTTTTAACGGGAACCAGATTACTCTTGCCGGTATGGGACTAGTATTACTAATGCAATACTCTCAGAATGTTTGTTGAACACCAGAAACAACTCACAAATGATAAGATTGAAAAAGACTTTTTCTAAATATTGCCATAATTTTGTATCAACGAATATATTTTATGTTTTTTTTTTTTTTTTTTTTTTTTTTTTTTTTTATGAGCATATAACTATTTTCACATTGAATAAGGCGTACCAAATCTAAAAAAGTGGAACAATTTTGTCTTTGATAAGCTAGGTCTATCATTCTGAGAAATGAATTCCTCTTATGAGGCTTAATATCTATGGCTTGGTTAAATAAGGCGTAAAGTGGCCATAATATAGATAAATACAATGAAAAAACGTTTTAAACTGTTGTTCCATGTTCCTTGAAAAATGACGTAGCCCAATTGAAAATATGAGTTTCCCCATATCAAACATATGAAATGTAGTCAGATTGCCTACAGCCTCTCAAAAAAAAGGTAATTAGTAAGTAATTGATCTCTTCTTTGAATCAAATAAGATTTAAGACGGTTATCCAGATTACTTTTCATAACATTTTAATTTGAATGCAATGAAATTGTTTCATTGTCTACACAATTCAATTATATTCGTAAAAAAGGAAAAAAAAAGTAGGTTTAATTTAATTATGACGTAATGGTGGATCTAGCATCAAAAGACAGCATAACCCGCTCTGTACACAGAGGGCGCGTCATCAAACCAACACGGACCTCTATCCTTAGAGACAAAATCCATCAAAATTTTGATAGTTATTCATACGCAGCAGTGAATTGTCGGGAGTAAAAGCACAACTTGATTTCATTTTTTGTGAGACCAGACAAAGATTGACTCACATTCAACTATTTTAAAGTGCATATTTAGCATTGGTTGTGGTTATTTCAAATATTTGTAGATTTTTCATTATGAACTGAGTTGCGTGACGTCATAATACAAACAATTATGTTACGTCGCTATGGATGCAGAGGCGGATCAAGGATTCACAAACCTTTAAAACATGAACAGATTTAGTGATAAAAACTAACAATATAATTGTAAAAAGAAATATTTCTCGTAAATAGCATTCGGTAAAAAGTTGATACACATTATATTGTGTACAAGCTACACACTTCAAAGGTACATGTAGCTTATCAGATGACGACAACCGCTATTTATAGAATGTTTTTTCACGCAGTTCAGAAATCCTTTCCCAAATCCTTTCCTATGTTACACATACACTCAGGTTAAAATGGGTTGCACGTGACCTGTGTGTAGGCATTTAGTCTAACCTAATTTACTACATCTTAAGTTCAAGATCTAGTAAATGACTTAAGACTGTCTTTTTGGTGCTAGATCCATTATGTCGTCATAATCAGTTAAGACTCTCTTTTCCCGTGCTTTATGGCTGTAATAGAAGTATGTAGAAAATAAAGTATTTTCATGGAATTCAATTTCAAATCATGTTAAAAGCCCGATACCTCTGTTAAATTTAATAGTATTTTAAAGAAGAGGCTAAGAACATACAAATTACCGTTTTCTGAGAGACTGTAGGCAATTACAATCTGGATATATTTCCCTGATCTGATATGTATAAAACCTCCCATCTTCATAACTGATTTTCTTAATTTTTCATTGAAAATAACAGTTTAAAATATGATTTTTCGTCTTGTTTGTCTACATATTATACCCTGAAACACCATATTTGACCAAGCTAAAGTTATAAAGCATCACTAAAGGAATTCATTTCTCAAATGACCTTAAAGCGACACCGTGGCGCAAAAAAGTGAAACTTAACAAAAATAGGCTTTTTGCATAACGAGTGCAAATTTTGCTCCATTTTTTGAAAGTATTGGGTTTCAGAAAATGACATGTTTCAGGACCTAAAAAATCTACTTATATAGTTAGAGTGAAACAAAATCTGTCTGCCACAAGACGAAAATTTTCCTTCACTTCATTGAACGCTTGCCCAGAAAAGTTGAAAATTAAAGTTACCATGGTGTCAAAGTCATAGAAATGAATGTAGGATGACCAAGGACACTCAAACAATCTTTGAGAAAGATTATCAGAACTTATTTCTTACCTTTGCATGCTTCGATTTAATGTTGTTTACAAGTCTCACACTAAACTTAAAAGTCGCTTGACCTTAAAGAGGTCTGGACACAGTTGTATTGTTTACATTTTAAATTTCTACGCTTATTCAAAAAATAAAACCAGTTAAATGAATTGAACTTACATGAATATTTTTAGAATTCAATGACAACAACATTCTTCTTTACATCAGATCAAACGTCTGTTTTTGTAAACAGGGAACGAGCTCTGTTATTGTTAGTGTTTACATTCCACCGGGTGTGTTCAATTTTTTAAACTCTGCACAGATCACTGAGCACGGACTGAAAATTCTGGTGAGTTGGTTTCGCTTTCTTACATTTCTACTCTGAATTTTCTAGATTATAGTTTTAATATTTTTCATTAATACACAACAAAATGTCTATACTTTTCTTAAGTATTAAGGATAATGTTTACTTTGTGAAAGTGTAAGGATGTGTCAATCAAACGCATAGTTCGTAGTTTCAATAATTTCCAGATCGAAGAAGTTTCTGAACACACTTTTATTATATTTCCTTGTGAAATGCTATAGCAACATATAAGTTATGATATTATGCAGAAAATTTGAGGAAATATTAACTTCAAATCTATGTCCAGGCCCCTTTAACATTGACGATAGATACAACTTTTGTTTTTCCGAAACTAATCATTTTGCTGTCTCACAGTGCAGTTGAGTTTGTCAAAACTCATATCTTTTTATAAATCTTTCGCTTTACAATTCCAATATCCTAAGGAGGTTCGATCCTAACCTTTTGAGCAAATTTCTCTTTGGACCTTTTTTTCCTCAAATTCTGCATCATATTTTAGTTCTTAAATTAAAATTTGACTCTACAACGCAAATTAAACTTCGTTCAGTTAAAAAAAAACACGATTAAATTCTCTACAAAAAGCATTAAGTAAGGAACTATATTTTGTGGTGGAAGGGTTTTTTAGAAGAAAATGGTCAGGTTTTTTTGCATAGATAGAAAAGGAGTATATTTGGTTTCTTGATTTTCTTGGATGAAAAATAATGTAGGAAAAACTTTGAAGAAGTAATTTATGTTTAAGACACAATTTCAGTGCGACAAGGTCATATTAAATGAACAGCCAAAAGAAGGATATTGACCCCCTTTTTGTTTTGATTTTTAATTAAGCTATGTGTGTAGATACTGAAAATATAATTTACAAAAGATTGTTAAGACTTTTGATAGCAGAACTCAACCTCCTTAAAATAAATACTTGATCTGGATTCAATTTTTTAAACATATTTGAACTTAACAATGCAAATTATACAATATTCAAATTAAAATCTGCTAAAAATCTTTAAGAAACAATATTTATGGGGGATTATTTCTTGAGGTGGAAGGGTATTTAGGAAAAATTACTTCACATCTACGAATTTCCCCTTGAAAGAGGGCTTAGCACTCCCTGTGAACAAATTCTAATACCCTTTCCCTAAGAATGCTTTGTGGCAAATTTGGTTGAAATTGGCCAAGTACTTCTGGAGAAGTCGAAACTGTGAAAAGTTTATACACACACCACACGACAGACAAACGGACGATGGACACTTTTTGATCAGAAAAGCTCACTTGAGCCTTCGGCTCAGGTGAACTATTAAACACGTGGGTAAATACCGAAGATAGCGACAGGATTAAGAACTTAATGAAGCAACAGAAGTTTGGCTTAAATGAAAGCCACACTAAATCAATCATAATGTTACCCCTTGATACATACTTATGTACGCTGCGTTTCGATGTAAAAGAAATAAACACTGAACAGACAAAACAGTACATATAATAATAGTTTGCTCTTTATTATTTGTTTTTATTTGTAAAATTAGTTTAATTCCA